>NW_009594990.1:4923-15224 GCF_000690535.1 Cariama cristata
TCTAGCAACTTGCAGTTTAGGATTTCCCAAGACAGTGACTGTATTTGAATCTTTACATCCAATAGCTGACAATGAGTTTTTCTTCCATGAATTTGTCTAGTAGCTTTTTGAACCCATTAATGCTTCTGGTCTCCATAACATCCTGTGGCAATTAATTCCACAATGTAATTATTTATAGTGTAAAAAGTTAGTTCCTTTTGTTGGTTTAAAACCTGCTGCTGGATAATTTCATTAAATAGCTCTTTGTTTTTATGTGACACACTGTGAACAAGCACTGCTGTTCCATTCATGACTGTACACACTGCTATTATAGTCACCTCTTATCTGAATTAACTGACAGCTTCTCCTTGAACAGAAGTAAAGCCGTATCTGTGATCCTCTATAGGTGCTTTTTGCTTTAGCTGGATTTTCCCTTTATCATAAAACACTATCCTTCTATTAAAAATTTAGCAGATGAATAAGTACTGAAAAGAACTAGTATCAGGAGGGACTAATATAAGGAGTTTGGGTTTGAGTTTTGTGGGGTTTTGAAATGGCTGAGGGTAAACTCACTTTGAGCTGTAATACACATTACAACTATAGTTATCTATGCTGTGCATATAAACCTGGTTGATGGGATTTGTCTGATATATGTGTATAAGCCTGACTGATGAAGGAGGCCAGGCATATGCAAATCTAACTGGTAGATTAAGGAGGATGACTAGCTATACACAGGTCTAATTATCTCATAGAGGGTTAGCAGAGACATACATCGTTGTAATTGATGGGGCAGCTCTGTGCAAATCCAACTGATGGGTCAGATTCTCTTAAGACATTGTTCAAAAGGATCTCCACTGTTCTGTCAGATTTTGTCTGCCAAGAGGTATAACACGCTGCTGTGGATGGGAGAAAAGGCAATGCTTCTGCAAGTCTTCTCCAAGTGCATGCCACCAACTAAGAGCCAACTCTGGCTTTGGTCAAAAGAAGATGAGAAAGGAATTCTAAAGCCTAAGCAGGCTGAAAGAGGGGAAGCAAGGGGAGAGGCAGAGTAGCTGCCCACCAAACTGAGCATAACCAATGTGACTCCAGGGAGAAGAGGTGGCAATGAGGGCAGTGGCTGCAGTAGTTAGTGGAATTTAACAGACAGCAGTGGGGGAAGGTGGGGTTGTTTTGCGGGAAGTAAGGGCATACAGTGGGGTTGTTAATAACTAAGTCCAGAAATGCTCTGTTTCAACAGACAGTTTTACTGAACTAGGCCAAACTGCCTCTAGTGCAGCCCAGCCTTTACCTGTATCCCTTGATCACCTCCAACTAAGCATAAAAATATCCATGGAGAAACATTTCATCTACAGCCCACACTTCATCATTACCACAATTATCGCACACCACTAAACCACACCCCGTAAGTTTTCCCTACTAGAGTTGCCATCTTCCCAGCAACCCTTGTAAGCTCACCATTGCAACCAAGCCCTTACTCTCCTATCCTCTCCCCACACAACAGACTGCTGGGGAAAAAATAGCATCATAACAGCTTTGAACAGAAGATAAGTATCTAGCTGAATAAACACTGTGAATCGTTCACACAGAAGCAGAGGCAATGCAATAAGGCACCAACATTTGAAAAGAGCCAGAAGAGTTAACAGTAGCAACATCATCGAGCTTTTAATTTTTCTGTTTTTGTGGAATTTATCAGGCACAGTATGTGTGAGTACACGTTAACGCGGGTACTTTACACTTTACAAGGAAGTTTTGAGTGTATCTGATGTACACACTTATCTTCTTAAGTCTTTTACAACATTTTTCATTCACTGTCAGTGTTAACATGTAAGTCTAAGGATAAAAGAAATACTTCAGCTAGTTAAATCAGCTTACCCAGGCTATGCACTTACCTCAGTTAAATAAGATGAGAGCCCAGAAATTAGCCCAACTTGCCAACCCTGATTATCAAGCACAGTGTTTGTAACTCACAGTAGGTTATCAACAATGGGGCCACATTTGGTAGATACTGTGACATCCGCTATTGATTTCTGGCAGGATTTAGGTCTTTTTTGAAACCTCTCCTCAAGTTGGAAAGAAAATAAAATGCATACATACAATTAAGCAGATTTTTCTTTTTAGTAGACATTAAAATAGGCATAGTTACACACTGCAGCAAAACACGAACACAAAGAAGCCACACTTCTTTTAAATCAAAGCACTACTACCATCAACAGGAGCCACGTGAAAGGTGAGAAAGACAGACAATTTGACATTTGCAGAACAGGGTGAGTGCATGTGTTAAAAATCATGAGAAGCCTACTATATAATTTAATGAAATAAACATCAAAATGCTGCTCTTAACCCCCAACATCAAAAAATAAAACAAAGCAATACTCCACAAACCTTCAGTTCTTTCCATTTTAACAAAGGCCCTAAACATGCAGTTCTGTAAAAGTTAAAACATTCAGAAAAATCCATATTACGAAGTCGCAAGAATTTGGTACATTCTAAACTTACATGTTACATGTTGCATGCACACTCCTGCTTACGCCCAGTATTGGACAGCTCAACGAGAAAAAGTCTCAAATAATATAATTTATGAGGAAGCTAGGAATGACAATAGGAACTTCTACTAACTCCTTCATAACTGAAATTCTTTAACAAAAACAAATCCATGGTAGTAGCAGCCACAAAAAATGGGATCTAGTCAATGCTGTAAACAACATTTTATCTGTGATTCATTATAAAGCTGCTAAGAATTTTGCAGAGGGAAAATCTGTGTAACTGGATATTTTTATTGATAAGGTCAGTTAAAAAACATACTAGGAGGAAGAGTAAATGTTTTTAAATGAGTGACCTAGCATTTAAACTTTTGGGGAAAGAATATTAAAATACTCAACATACACATATAATTTCTGGAAACAATTACAGTAATTAAAACAACACTGAACATTTGGAGAGACACATTTTATGGAAGGCATTCCAGAACTGCCTCCCCAAAGACACTGATCGACTTGGGTGTGTTCAATTAACAGGAGAAATTAATTTCAAGACAAAACCCCTGCTGCTGAGAATCATCCAGTCTTTAGTGCTCGCCCTCCACCCCCTGGCCCCAGCATTTAAATCCCTGGATCGTCAGCAGGAGTTTTCTAGATGAGATGGTTAATTTGAAGGACTATTTTCATCATTGATCAACTGAAACTACAACTGCAGTGTTTCCAGTAATAAGTTTCATCAACAACAACAACAAAAATCATCTATGCTTTGAGATGAAGATGGCCTTTTAATTTGCACTGGCTATGTACCTCAACACCTACCAATTTCATTACATTTCAGAATTTTATATTCTTCCTCTAGGCTAAGCTAAGCCAGACGGAGTTAACTCATGTTAAGTCTGAAATGCAGACGTTGCCTATAAAAGCAGGGATCCAAGCCAAAGAGACTTTCAGTTGCTCTCTGTTGTGACCTTCTGGAACTCCAGAAACAGTTCAGACTGCCAATGACAATCTTTACTGTTGAAATAAAATCATTAAAAAACTGAATTGAAATTGCTTTGAAATCTTCAGGTAGAAAAAAAAAATAATCTCTACAGACAAAGATATGGATGCTGTCCGGATGACTGAGATCGTGGTTGAACTAGATAGTAAATTCAGTTTCAGTATGTCTAGTACAAGATCAAAAACACCACAGCTACATGACGCACTGATTAAGCGCAACCCACTCTGCCAATTCTAATTTTGCACAGAGTTATGCTCCATCAGGTAGCATCTGCTCTTCTGCAACCAGCATGCAGCCAGCATAAACAAAGTAGCATGTGACCTGGTTTATTTGATGAGAATGTGCTACCAGGTGATTTGGTACTGCACAAGGAGTGGTATTAATGAACATGGGACCATAGCCCAAGGCACAGAGTGAAATAATTTGTCAAGGTCAACCACAAAGGCTGCTAGTAGACCTGAAAATAGTACCCAGTCCTCCTTAATCCCAGGCTAGTTTGCTACCTACTGGGCAGCACTGCTGCCCAACATTACAAACACAGTTTTCAAATTACGATGGGGTTCTGAGGATTTCTTTGGTCTATTTGTTCTAATACTGTCCCTGTTTGCCACCCTGTCTACAGAGCTCCCAGTTCCATGTGATGGTCCTAGGTCCAGAATATTTCTTTTCACCCAAATCCTCACTCTGCTAACCAGCTGTGGCCCCTGCTGCCCCACTCCTACCCACGCAAGCCAAGTGCCATTTCAGCAACCTCAACATTGACACTGCAAATATTTAGGAAAATGTTTAGCTCGACAAATGTAAGTAACCACAGTGAAGTCAAATAAACATATGTTCGTGTGCAAGGGTTTCTGGGGTTTAGTTTCCAAAAAGCCAGACACATTTTTATGCTTGCTATGAGACACTCAGACACGCTACTGAGGACGTGCTATATAACCCACATAAAATAAAACACTACTACTACTTCTTTATATACTGCTCACTAAAAAAATATTTTTATTGCAGCTCATCAAATCTGGATTCTAACATATTATTGTAGTGAACTATACACATAGCTTACTAATTCCTGGAAAACAAAAAAGCAGCTTCCCTCAAATGCTTAGCCCAATGCATAGAGAGACAGACACAGAAAAGTAAAGTAAATATTATTAAGTAAATATTAGAAATGTGTTGAAATGCATCCTTGTCCCAGTTTCTGCAGGAAACAGAGTACATGCCTACAACAGTACAATATTGTTTGAATTACTGTTTGGAGATGGCAGTAGGACAGAGCAAGCATTACACTATTGATTATGAATTATATCAAAGAAATTGCACTGAATAAACTTTAAAATGTTAAAAAACTCCATAGCTAGTAAATGCCAGAATTAAGTTTGCCTGTCAAAGTTTTAGTAAGCCTTATGGCATTATATATATGCAGAGGCATAACTACAGAATCACATATTATTTTCCTCTTCTGCCCTGCCTGAGTCATGACAAGGATTTGATCCAAGGTCCATATTTTGCTTATTCTGTAAGATGATTTATCAGTCTGAAGTGGCTTCATTAGTAGATAGCAAGTAAACAAGCAGTGAAGAGCAATTCCAGTTAGCATTCCACGTACCAAAATAACAGCCAAGGAGACATCCATTGTTAATAAAAACTTCAAAGATGAAGCAAGTTCTTCAAATCTACTCTTTGATGAGAGAGAATACACTGCACAGGTACAATGTCTTTCACCAGGGGACTGACATGTCGCCGCTGATGGTGCGCTTCAGTATAGCGTAAGTGTAGCTTCTACAATTACAGAGTCAGAATGCAGGCAGTGAAAGACTAGAAGAGTTCTGTTATTTTTCCTACCAGCCCAAGAAAAGATACATCCCTTTCACAAACCCATTTTCATGGTAGCAGACTTCACAAACATCTTCCTGAGCTGCTTCTGTGTAGCAGAGGACTTTTTTGATGAAAGGTCTCAAAATTTTCATGGATAGCATACAAGATTTCAGAATCAAGAAACACTGATGCACTGCACGTATCAGAGAAAATGCTCTGAACTGAGCTGGAACAGTAAAGGTCACAGTTGCAGATACGGATATCATCAGTGGATTTTGCCCTAAAACATGCTGTCATGTCAGTGCAGCAAGAAGAAAAAGAAGAGCAAAGTGCTCATTAAGAAAGCAACAGCACCAAACAAGGCTGTTTGTTCCATGAAACCAGCAAGTTCCATGTCAAAAATTAATTCACTGAAAGCACTGTAATGGCTATCACAGCGTCAGTCACTGGCAGAGAGTCCTGAATCAACTAAAACACATGAATCCCATGGGATTCATAGTCTTCCTGTTACTTCACCCCACAGAAAATGAAGTGATAATCTGATTTTGAAGCACAGCCCTGCCTCTAACAGGCAGCGCAGGTCATTGATGACACTGTCAGTGCCTGCCACACAGACTGGACTTGGTCATCACATTAGTTCTGCTGCCATAGCGGTGCCACCAAGGAGGATGGGAACTGAGTGGAATCACATCCCTTGGTTGACCTCACTGGTCCTTCAAAACCCACACTGCAGATGGAGCTACCACTACGGAAAGTGTTTTGTCAGTTTAGTTTGCTTTGCCAAATACATCTGCCAATATATCAGCAGAACCTTCTCCAATAAGACCCATGGCCAACACAGCTATGCTGGCAGAGCCCAGGTAACAAAGATACTATTTTTAAGTCCCTTTCATTTTTCTGAGACCAAGGAAGACTGTCCAAGTCACTAGAGTATTATATTATGAGTTTTAAATGAAGAAACTGGAATTTTTCTAAATAGTTTGCAAGTCAAATGTAGCCCATGGACTTTCCTATACAGCAGTTTTAAATAGGATTCTTTCCTTTTCTGCAGATGCTCCTTAGATCACCCACAAGCTGCACACTTGGAATGAATATGACCTACATCACTGACCTACATCCTTCCTCTGCAGGATTAAAACCTACACACTTGGCCATGAAGATAAAAGACCCCAATACTAAGTAATCTCCTCTAAATTACTGACAAAGTGAACAAATATCCTCTCCTATCCCCTGCCCAATGAACTTACCAGTCTAAAGGGAACTATTATCAAAAATACAAACCAAATGTAAGAGTAGTTCCTGTATATTCTGTAGAGACAAAACTGCTCTTGTATAAGGAACACGGTGCACTCCTCATCTTTACCAAAGGAAGACTGAACATTTGACAAGATGTGAAGTCACACAAGTATGAATGGCCAACATATCCAGACCTCAAACCCTATCAAGACACACACCTACATCAGTTGTATGTCAGTTTTGCAGACAAAACCCACCAAAGAACATATTTAATTTCACTTCCTATGTTCAAACTATAATTACCTTTGATCTCATTTACGGTTATAATTGCTCAAATCAGTTTCCATGCAGGACAATCAGAAAACAAAGATGTCAGCAGCCATTCACATAGTGACAGAAATGACTCACCTAAAACAATATGGGAAAGCTGTAGCAGAAGTAGGGATAAAACCCAAGCACCAATCCAACTCCTAATATTTCCATCTTTTTCTTCAAGCTCAACACTACCCCTTTCCTAGCACTCTTTCAACCAGTCTCTTCCCCATCTGTCTGTATGACCTCATGACAACCCAAGCCCATGTCTTTTCCCTTTCCGTCTGCCTCGTCCCACTCTCAGTCCTTCCTTAACATGGCTCTTAAAACTTATCTTAAACGTGTCTCCTATGTTTTTTTTCCATCTCACTCCTGTGTAGGTTTTATCCTCCCTCACAGTGCTCAGGCTTAGGAAAAGGCAGACACAATTTGAGCAAGATAAATTGATGTTTGGCAAAGCAGTAACTTACAAGAGGACGTACTAAGCAATCATTGCCAGAGATGCCACTACTACATTCAACACTTTGCTCTCACCTGCAAAATAGCCCAGGTTCTAAAAACAGAGGCTGGAATAATGCAACATTAGAAAGTTAGTTATGTCTTCCTTGTTCTCTAGGTCAATCTACATTATATTGCGATTCATTTTATTTAGAGAAGTCTGAGGACTTCAGAAAATGTACACCAGCTTTAACAGTCCGAAACAAGTCAAATGCTTGAAAAGCTGAGATAGTGATCAGAGTCCACCACCAACACCTCTGCTAATGTAGAGAGCAGAGTGGGAATGAGAGAGCAGCACAATATGCTGGCACTCTGGCCACTAGAGAGCTCTGCCAGAGTAGGGGACACATGAACTGGCTAAATCAGCCTAGTTCTCAATCACCTGGGTCCACTTCAAGAGTACAAAGAAGTCTGCAAGAGATACTCCAGCTCCATCACCCTTTTGTTGTTACACTAAAAATAGGAGTGCTGTCAAGACTTTGCATGGAAAGGATTGGAATATTGGCTAATTTATTTTTAAAATATCCATTAAAAAGGAAAAAAGCAGCAGCAGTAGGAGTCCAGTCATTACACAGGTACAAGAAAATCCAGTGGCACAGGGAGTTTCCACAGACAAAGGATTTCCCACAGCCTATTGTTGGAAACACTGTGATTCAATTGCTCATTTCTTGCTCAACAGGCTGCTGATTCAACCAGAAGAGGATGCTGGCATGTTTCACCTTCTGCATTCCACCTACTGCAGCCTAAATCAACAAAAAGCTGGCTTTTAAAAACATGTGACTATATGTCATGCTAGTTCCTAGTCCCTAGTTATTTACATTACATACTTTTGCTGCACAATATAATCTTTTTGTCAATGTCATTTAAAGGTACACATAATAAAACAATAAATGAGGAATTTTAACTGCCGCTGCCTCCTTATCTTGCTAATTTCCAGTTGGATTTTTCACTACAAGCAGGTGGTTAGAAGGTGAAATACAGAATATAACATACTTTCAGATTCACTGCTGTATGAAGAAACTACAGATCATAAAAAATGACAGCACACAAACTCACAAAATAATCAGATAAAATGTGCTTTGCAGCTTGAGACAAACACTGCTAACAGTGTGTATGAAAACCAGTCTGCTTATGAAAATAAACGATCTGCTGCAGCTCCCCAGAGAAAGCCCTGAGGTAAGGAATTCAGATGGAACCAGGGAGCAAGCCAGTGGAGGCTATTTTAAACCCAAGCCTTTCTACAGGTACCTCCAGGTGCAGTCCTAAATTCAGCAACAGCATATGTTTCCCAGAAGCAGATTTTAAGCTGTCTCTGACAGGTAACTGCAGATATGCTGTGCTGTTCTAGGGGCATGGCACGTAGCTATCCTCCAAAACAAAGCACTAGCTGTTATTTTTTAGAGAACAGACTGTATCTCTGTTCTACTGCAGAAGCTTATATACATTTCTTTCTCTTACTCAGAAAGGTTTGTTCAGGATGCTGGCAGTGGAAAGCACAGAAAATTCCCTAGAGCGAGGTAGGAAACAGATAGGAGAAGTGTGGCTAGAGGCTAATAGATTAGCCATTACTGACTTCATAATCCATGTAAACTCTTAAATGTGTTAAATGTCTTGGAGCTGCATTTTTAAAACCTTAGGAATGAAAGAACAGGGAAGGAGCTTGTTTTAGCAAAGCAAGGAGGAGTCTCTGACACAACATAAATGAGCTACATTCGTGAAAAAAAGGGAAAAAATGAAAACGAACCTTCCAGGACTTTGTATTTTTTGCACACAAGCATAGATACACACACAACAGATGCTGCTGAATCCAATCCTAAAAATCACTAATGTATCATTGCCCTACTTATAAGCACAAAAATATCTTCACTTCAGTCAAACAGTTAAACCTGTGCTTAACTTAAAAGATCAAGAGTGAATGCATCTGAAGTAAACGGGATTTGAGTGCTTTATTGGTGAAGGCACAGGCTTACTCTTTATATTCCAAAGGTTGAAGAAAGTGTTTTGCTGATAGGCAGGAATAATGAAAGAAGTTACATTGTTGAAAATGACTTGAAATTCCTGTTATAACAATAACACATCGATTAGTTAATAGCTTACAACCAAAATATAAACCTACGATGTTTCACTCAAGTCTGGATGCACATAATTAATCTCTAATGATGTGAGGACTATGTTCTGTTTTACTAGGAAAGCTTTAAAAATCATGACTATTCCAAATAAAAGGAAAAAGTTCTGATCCTTCCAGTTTCTGACAAATATAAACTAGGAGGTCTGCAATTACGGTGACATCTGAGTTGAAATGTGTATTTAAAAGACAGGGAACAGTGACTGTATTTAATGCTGTGCAACATTTGCTGATGTAGATACAGTTTTCAACTCCTTTTAGACATGTAATATTTAATTATCTGAATGAAGATTTTTCAGTTAAGCTTCTGACTCAGGATGATTTAAAAAATTTATTAAAGGAAAACCTTTCTACAAAATAAAAACCATGTAGGCATTCCTCAGAATAGAACGAGTGGAAAATGCATTGCTTTGCTCTTCTGTTTTTATTTTTGTTTTAAAAATAGCAAAAAACAATAGCAAGGTAAAAGCAAGACAGGTTTCACAGAAAAGCTCTACTGCCTTCATGCTTTGAAACACAGATTTCACACCTTGAAGGGAAATCAAGGATGTGCTTTTGCCTTTTCTCGAGAAATCCATACAAAACTGACACCTAAAAGTCTATTTGCAGACACTGAAATAGGTTACTTAGAAAGTTGAGTTCTCCAAGCATGATGTGGCCCAAAACCGAAGCGATCAAGTACAGACTGCACTGAAATTGACTCTTTCAATGTCTGGATCTCCCGCGAAGCCTACACTTTCAATACCTTCCTTGCTAATGGCCAGGCTGCGATGACCAGAAAAGAGAAAACTACGGGGCTGTTTTGAGAGAGTGGTCAGGGACAGCCTGAAAAGAACGCCGAAGCAGCAGCAGCAGCGCACTG
>NW_009594991.1:0-5158 GCF_000690535.1 Cariama cristata
ATATATATATACATAAGTATATGTGTAATGACACAGTTCATTCCATATTTCAAGCCAAGCAGAATTTGCTATGTTAAAAATTTCTAATCTTCCTCCTATTGCTCCAAAAGACTAAATACCCTCGTTAATATTCTTCAGTCATCCCTGACCCCAGAAGTAAGCGTGGCAATGTATTACTGACACAGCACCTGCCCTGTTTTCCTTTACCCAGTTTTTCCTCTGTTGCCTGTGGTAGATGCACTCTGCAATATAAGTTGACAGCAATGCCCAAAGTAACCTCACTACCCATTAGAGTGACTTCTAAAATATGCCATAATCAGGCATAGAAACTATATTCTGTGGCACTCAATAGATCCACTAAGGCTTAAGTGCTTTTGCTGCTAAGTGTACCCTTTCTAAAGTGGAAAAAAGAAAAATCCCTTTGGCAACTGAAAAGCCACTGTAAACACTCTGGTTGTTAGTTCATATGTAGTATTCTTTCCACACTTTCTGCTGCAATTAAATGCTTCTTTGAAACTCTTCTAATCCATATAAAAGATAAGTATGGTATATTTTTGAGTCAGTGATTTAGATATAATGGCAAAGACACAGATTAAATAGATTTCCTAATTAAATATTACCTGATTACATAAAGGAAATTTAGTAGGGTAACAGGCTATTTTGAGCTTTGCCACTAATGTGTTGACAGCAGAGTGGTTCTGATGGCTTGATGTGGTGGTGATAGGAGTGGAACTATTTTTAGTCAAAATATTTGCTAGCCATTGCTGGTTTTATCAATGTCCTTGCTATGCGGAAATATGCGAGAAAAGTTTAGGAGAACACTTTATTCTCTAGAATCAACAACAGGTGAATGGTTTGTCTTGAGGGTGTGCTGGATTAGCCTTTCAAGCTGCATTTTGTTTCCCTCATCCTTATTTTTTCTGTATTTTGACCAGATTCCTCCTCCCTTCCTAGCCAGAAGTCAGAATCTACTGTCAAAAACTACCCAGCCACTGTCAAAACCAGCACCTGTGTTCTTATACTTTCCACTCTTCTGCTTTTTTGTCGCTGTTACCTCTCCTGTGTTGGATCCAGTAGCATTGTTTAGGCTGGATGAATCAATTGATCTTTCCTGTCTAATGGCAAGCTAACCTTTTTGGTTGTTGGGGATTATATTTTCTATTAGATCAGGAAGTTGAGATGACTCACCCTGCAGCCAAGCAGCTGTGAGGTGAGTCAGGGAGCAACAGAATAGCTAGCATCTTTGGCCATAAGCCTCATTTAGAACAAATCAAGCATATTTACACATATTGTGGCTATTCACTTAAATATGTGGATTATTTACATGTATAAAAGGTTGATATACCTCCAGTGTCACTGGGAAGAACTGAATTCAGGAACTTTAGGCTACTTCATCTTTGAGCTAGATAACAAATATAGAGTATTAAATATGCATAGACAGCCTGATGGTGTTATGGTCTATTCTTGGGTTTGTGTGTTTCTCTTGCAGGGACAATAACCATGCTCAACAAATTATAACTTATGATGTTTGCCATATTTGAAAACTTAATCCCCTGTCTCTTGAAGTTTTGGGTAGTTTTTTTAGTTGTTTGGTTATTTGTTTTTTAAGCTAAATATAAATTATTGGTGAGAGACGGTATTTTCAAGTGTGCCAAGTTCTATTGACTTAATTGGCAGCATACTGCTTTACTCTCAGAGACATGTTTGGCCTAGCATCTTCCTAACAAACAGACTGATTCTGAAAAGCATATAGATGGGCACACAGAAAATGTAAGGAATTTTGAACCAACAAGAAAATAATCTCGTAGAACACTCCTTGACAAATATTTAATTATTGATCTCAACCAATGTATCTAAAATGAGCCTATAGTGATTTGATTCTTTTTTTGCTTATCCGGTTTGGTGTCATGTAAAATCTGAATGCATTTGTTATCTAGTTATTAGGTCATTTACTTAGGGTCAGAATGTTTCATAATTCATAACTGCTACCATTATATTTGCTCATTTACAAGACAGCTCTCTCTGGCTTACACAACTAAAGCTCTAGATAATCAGCAGTCAACATTATGAGATATATTTTTAAAGTGCATTTGACTGCGTCCTTTAATGTTCCTGAAATCACAACTGAGTGAAAGCAGAGATATCTGTGATATTTTCACATATATTTTATTCACTGGCAAGCCACTTTTAAATTAAAAGGAAAGGCATGGATTCAACATTTGTATCACAGACATAAATATTTTAAATATTGTGAAATAAGTCCATAATCAAAACTTCTATTCATTGACAATAAAATAAAAACCATCATTACAGACTTTTCTTGATCAAATGAAAGCTATGCACAAAGCAATACAATATGGATATAAACCTTGACAATAAGTTCTCTAAGGTTTAGCTGAGACATTGTGAGAAATGAGGATTTGCTTCCATTTAAAGACTTTTAAGAAGAGAAATAGGTGCTATTATTCTTTTTCTCAATGGCAGCTTGTCGTATCATACAGATTTTACCTTCTTGGACAAGATATTACTTTGATGTTTACATGTTAAACAGTACTTATAACACTGCTTAACTCCCAATGTTACTTCACAATA
Organism: Cariama cristata; assembly: GCF_000690535.1. Taxonomy (NCBI): domain Eukaryota; kingdom Metazoa; phylum Chordata; class Aves; order Cariamiformes; family Cariamidae; genus Cariama; species Cariama cristata. The sequence goes on from NW_009594991.1 coordinate 2,593, forward strand.
TATGAAAGACCGTTTTAAAAACCTAATTTTTCTTTTATGAAAATTAATTTTAGTATTTTTATTAAGAAGTGTTTCTTTAGTCTCATTATAACAATGTCAGTATTTATAAATCTGTTTAAATGTTTAATAACAATTTTGGGAACAAAGTCATGTGGAAATCTAGACTCCAGACAAGAAATATTTGATATTTCACTCTCATTGATTTCAGATGATGTTTGAAGCTTTTCTATCTTTATGGATCTAAATGTTAATATTTTCTTCTACCTATAATAAACCCAAATTTCCATTTAAGATTCAGCAACTTACACCCTCAACTGAAGAAAATAAGGACTTGAGAGTGTTACCATCAGTATTTCTCAGAAAATGTCAGCTACATTGGTCCTAGTTTATTCGTTTGAATGAAAGGTGTTTGTTCAGCTTCTTGCCATTGATAACATCAATTGGCAGATCAAGACAAGGTACAAAATTACTTACACTTCTTTTCTTTCTCGAGGCTCATTGGAGTCATTGCAGAAAAGCCATTTGCAGAGGCAGATTCAGAAGACAGAGGGTCAGCTGTGTAATAATTATTTCATTGTAGAAAGAAGGTAAGTAACACTTAGTAACATCTTACACTGCATCATTCAATTAGCAATGTTCCTAAAAACTCCTGAATATGTCAGTTCTGTTTTACTACTTGTTGTAGATTTGGTCATGGATTTCCCCCCACTTTTTGTGCAAACACCCTAATTAATAGGAGGCTTGGAGCTTTCTTATTCTTCTAACATAGAGGATATTAATCTTCTGAAAACACAGTGCTTCAATTATGGTGGCAATTCCAGACGACAGATACAATCACATTATTGTAACTAATAAGGCAGAAGTCATTTGTGACCAAGGTTTGTGGATAAGTCTATTTGCATATCCTTCAGTATGAAAGCTGACTTTTTTCAACAAAATGAATTACCTGTTAACTTAGTTCCTCAATAGAAATGGCTCGTAGGAACAAATGGCCTGTTATGAAACAAGATATTACTACTCCCAATCAGGTAGTTGCCATTTGGCAATCTGCTGGGTGTGACTTTAATGGAAGTTTTCTGAAAAACTTTCTCCCACTACGATATTTCAACCAGTTTTCAAAATGTCACTATGCATGATGGAGGAAGTTAAGTGTGTAGTGCTCTAGCTGATTCTCACCTGTACTGAGACATGGAGCTAAAAGAGCACTTTACAGGTATCTGCTGGTGTGACAAGACTCAAATTCTGAAACCACCTGTCTCCACGAGGTCCTTATTTACTGAAAGACAGTAAATAGCCACAAAAACTGTCCCTAAAAATTATCCACATTAGGAAATAAGAAATTACTTTTGTCCATATAAATCATTTAGTGTAAAGTACAGAGACACTTGGAGAAAATGTGGGTTTGCGTTTTTCATTTTGTTTCGAACTCATTGCTTCTTTCGCTCTTAAATAAAATCCGTTGTGGAGGCTGTATTGTTAGTACTGTGGGTATTGTTTCACAGTATTAAAAAGACTCATTGGAGGGATCAGTGAAGAAAGTTAAAATGTGATTTTCACATGTCTGGGACTTTAATTTTCCATTGGTTTTTATCCCTAAAATATGTGCAATTTAGTTAATTGTATCTGAGAGGAGGGATTTGAGAGAAAAGAACATGCTGGATTAAGGCATGTATTCCAGGTTTAAGAGGAAGAATGGCAGAAAGCTTAAATAGAAGAGTAAGAGAAAGAGGCAATAATGACTTTAGGAAACAAGCTTTTCGCTAGGCAGACATGATTCCTGTTATGTGTCAAATACACTTCACTCACAAACATGCTCAGTCCTCTGCTTACATTTTCCTTGGCCTGAAACACAATTACATCAATGAGTCTAAATGGAAATTTGCAGCAGGATTGTTCTAGGCCTGCTTTAGTCCTTTTAGTCTCACTGCAGTTTTTAAGTCCTGTTTATTCAGACTCAGTACTGTGGCATAATATGTTCTACGCAGCGTAGTGGTTCTAATACGAACCCCTCAAACTGTAAAATTTCAGGATGAGGTACCATGCCTAAGCTGTATGCAAATTTGCTGACTTGATCTTTCTTAATTCCAACATAACTTTGGCCAAAATGCTAACTGAACATGTTATGTAAGTTGCTACTTACTATTATGTAAGTTGCTACTTACTATTGTCTTTTCCCCCCACTAACTTCTGGGATTCATGAGTATAGAAATATCAAATCCAGATGCTCATGTAACTCTGCTCACTACTGTGAGAAACCTTTTTACAAATTCTGCTGCTAAGTCCAAACTGAAATCCAAACCCTTCTTGTGCCTCAGATATGAAGTTTTGACCTACTTCAATTCAGTTTCTCACCCTACAAGAGAAAACTGTGTTCATGAACCTGTATTCAAAGCTGTAGAAGTTGAACTGGTGTCGTGGTTTAACCCCAGCTGGTAACTAAGTACCACACAGCCACTTGCTTAGTCTTCCCCTTCACCCCCAGTGAGATGAGGAGGAGAATCAGAAAAAATGTAAAACCTGTGGGTTAAGATAATAAAAGTTTAATAATTGAAATAAAATAATATAA
>NW_009594992.1:0-2822 GCF_000690535.1 Cariama cristata
GGTCCAGCTGCGGGACGGGCGGCAGCTTCGAACGTCGAGATTTATGCCATCCTCGGCCGGGAAAAGCAAAACATCAAAATAATGACAGACCGCTTGGGGCTGTGTCCATTAGAATTTACAAAAATGAAAGTTTTCGAACGAGATCTAAACGTTAGTGATACTTGTTGGCTCATCTTCCCCCCAAATGTAGTTTCATCAGCGTTTCGTGAATAACCGGAGACCAGGTAATTTACCAATAGAGTACAGATGTGTCTGTACACAGCAGCAGCAGGAGGATGTAATTGTTTAGCAAAGAAAAACAACTTTTCTGTTTGAAGGTAAACAGTTTGCCAACGTCACTTGCACCAAATGGTACCTTAATTTGCAAACAGCTAGAGGAATAAACTGCAGAATGACCACAAGCAATTATAATACTAAATTCACATTTTATATGAAAGACTTGTAGGTATGTTTCTGATATCCTGCAAAAATAATGGTGGCTGTAATGATACAGAAAGAGCACTACTGGTATTTGCGTTAACCCTGTTATATCTAGTAGCAACTGAAATTATCTGAAAGCCTCCTGTCCAAACACTTGTATGCTTTATTTAGTGTCCAGAGAGCTAGACTCAGTGAGGTACAAGGGGAAGCAATTGTTCCCTAAAATCTTCTGTTAACACACACATTTGGACAATTCAGGTGCTGAACTGAGTTTCAAGTCACATTATGTAGTTGAACAGATGATGATGATGATGATCATGTCTCTCATATGTGAAAACAGCCCTGGGTTACGTGCATAGTTATGGTATGCATAGTACTGCTATTAGTGGAGGCAGATACAGAATAAAGGGATTTAGGGATTTTTCTGAACCTTAAAAGTCATTATTTAAAACAATACTTGAAAGTATGGCATGATTTTGAAACAGGACTTTTCATGTTTGGTCCGTTGTTACTTACGCTCTTGTAGATTCATTTTTTCTAATTTTGCATCCATGGTTTTCTTAGCAACTTTCTTTACTAGACTAAATACACATAATTAGATTTTCTGGGTAGTAACTGATGCTGTAAATTCCTGCAAACTATGTTCTTTCTAGACTACTTAAATTTATCAGAAAATCTGCCTATTCCTCTCCAGTAAGCTGGGCAAAGTTTAGCCAGTAAAATGGTCATACATTCCAGAAATACTAGTTAACGCCAGTATGCATTAATTGTTGTCTTCAACTCATCGAAACGAAGTTGAAACAGAACAGAGTGAAAAACTACCGGTAAGAAGTGAAACCTGCCTGGTGTCTCCGAGCGCACAGCCAAAGCAGACGCCGTGCTCAGCCGGCGCCAAGTCAGTCGGTCCCCTTCGGTGCCCGCAACAGAATGTGGGGCGAGCAATGGTGCAACTGAAAGCTTTTATAAGGCAAATGCACAAGAAGAGTGAAGAAAGATTGCGCAAAGTATTCAAGTATCTCCTAGTTTTTAAGACTTTCTAATCCCAGCAGTTTTATTGTGTGTGTGCTTACATAGTTTCCTGTTAAGAAAAGGAAACGAACCACCAAATTTCATTACGGGGCATTGTGATAAGAGCCGTACTTTAGATCTCTGCAGCAGTCCTTCCCTACTTGAAATAATAAGGAACAATACTTGTTTCCATCCTCTGCCTGACTCAGCACTCCGATACGCGCTCTTCGCCAGAGGTTGCAGGAGCAAAGGAATGGCATCCTTCAGGCAGGGGCATAACTTGGATATCTTGAGTCTCATTCCAAAGTCTAGAGGGAGGTGTGCCTTGACAAGTGTTTCCTCTGGACTCAATTTACTCCTGCCTTTCCCAAATGTGTGTCTTAGTTCTTTGCCTCCGCTTCCAAATAAAACGTCAGTATTCTTATCCTGCAGTACCTGCCTCGCCTTTTGCTTACAGAGCCACATCTCCTATTGCCGTTGCTCAGATAGTGCTGGGTAGCAGGTAAATCCCCATCATATCAGGTTTCCTTCTTTTTGGCAATGCAGTTTCTATCTGAGTCTCTTACACTCCACTTTTCTTGCAAATGGCAAGTCTTCTTTGCCCTCAGGTAAATTAAGATAAAATTCTCATTGCACGGATAGATTTCTCTTTTTCATGGGTCCAGCTGACAGGCAATTGCCTGTATAAGAGAGGGACCTTGCTGTTACCTGAGTTGCTTCACTCGGTGTAGACCTTCCCCCAGCAAGTGCAGGGAAAGTCTTCATAAGACTTAGGCATGTATGTCATCTTCAAAGACTCAAACTATGAAACATAAGCAAATTTATTATGCCAAAGGTTTATGAAGTGACCAAAATTCAGATCATCACAGTACCCTGGAATGTACAACACTACTGCCAAAATAAGAAGCAAAACCAATTTTCAATTAATTCCTTCGTCCTCCTCTCAAAAAGAGAAAACAAAATAGGCAAAACCTTTCAGTTCCCCTGCTAAAATACCTGTGGAATAAATCTTCAGAACTAAAGTCTAACTTAATCAGAAACAGATCTCTGAAATGAATTAAAACCTACAACTTGCACAGACTATGCAGGAACCAACAAGGGGTTTATCAGAGTACCAAAAGGAAGGCAGGTTTTTGTTTGTTTGTTTGTTTAAACCAAATAAAAGGAGGATTTAAAAAAATGTAATTAAATATGGAGTCCTGACACAGGATGTCATGGGTGCTTGTGTGTCATGGTTTAGCCCCAGCCAGCAACTAAGCACCAGGGTTAGCCCCCAGCCAGCAACTAAGCACCATGCAGCCGCTCGCTCATTCCTCCCCGCTCCCAGTGGGATGGGGAGGAGAGTCAGAAAAAAAGTAAAGCTCCTCGGTTGAGATAAGAACAGTTTAATAACT
>NW_009594993.1:0-4835 GCF_000690535.1 Cariama cristata
TGACTTGATCTTGAAATCCTTACTTTTGGTAATTTGTGTAATCCACGTTGGTCTCTCTAGCATCAGTCTTAATGAATTGCTGCAAGATTACTGTGGGAACGTAGGAAGTATTTTTATCTGCAAACCTCAGTCTATATTTAAATTTTCTGGAACTTACAGTGCTTCTTCATCCTACTTAAGAGAAGTACTAATTTTGTGACTTACACGACTGCCCTGAGGCATTATGGTTCTATGTATTTCCAGCTACAGATTTTTACCTGGGCTAAACCCATTAAACAACTCTAACAACCTTTAGGACCACCATCTAACAAATTTACTAAAATTTATGTTTGGTTATACATCAACATGTTTTAGTGATCATCAATCAGAAATATTGTATATTTCCTGGAAACAACTTGAAGTAACAAGTGGCAAGATTAAAAGTGTTTTAAAATCTGATATGCTAATATGAAAAAAAAAAAATCTGCATGCTGATATGAACGATGATGGGAGCTGAGTCAGAAGTGTTCATTCAGGCCAAAGACACTACCAGTGACTCGCATCACAGTTGTAGACAACATGATTAAAATCTATTTAAGTCTGCTGTAAAGCCATCAGAGAAATTATCTTCCGTACTTGTCACTCTGTCATATACCCATTGAGCCCTGTAACTGTTTCCCCAGAGTTGGCTAAATCACAGCTGTTCATCTTGGCCTTGCATTTTAGATCTTACAAAGGCTGTCCCCATCAAACTGTTGTCTCTTTTCCATGACAGCGCTTATGATTTCAGTACTGACACTGTTTGTTGCCACATCTCCAGTCATCTCAATGTTGTCTTCTAAGCTTTTCTTAAAGGAAGCCTTGACACCTTCTTAGATTTTTTGTTGTTGTTGTTATGGCTAACAAAACTCAACATTAAAGTGTGATAATAACCTGCCCCCATCTTTCCTTCTTTTGTCCTGACCCTTCCATTTGATTTACACTAATGTTTCCATATTCTTTTTTTCTTCTTCTGTTTGGTTTTCTTTTCCTATTTGTTTCCTTGTTTCTCACCTTCTCCTCTTTACAAAGTGCTGTTTTTACACATTTCCCTCTAGTGAATCTGATGTTTTCTTTCTTATTTTCTTATTTTTCTTAGCCAGTGTAACCACTTAGATCTGGGAAAGAGAAGAAAATTATACACTGGTTTTCAAAATTCTATCAATTATTTTTTAAAAAATCTGTACGTGATACACTTTTTCTTTCTTTGCAAGTGATACCTTGATTCATTCTGTGACTTTATTGTTTCTTTGACATTTTAACTTTCTTCAGTCTAGGAAACTTAATGTTTTTGTTGTGTTACTGGAGGAAAATAGTGCACCTTCTAAACAAATATATGTTTGTAAAAAACAAGGGAAATGCTTTTCAAGCAAGGGGCTGCTGTTGTTTTGAACAATATCAGTCTGATGGTATGGCATTTTTGAATGTCAAACTCAAACAACAGATATTTAACTAGTCAGAGTACAGGTGAAACAAAGAATCACAAATGGATTCTTATGCCTATTACCAATCTGTAAGGTATTTATTAATATATATTGTCTAAGACATGTTCTATTTGAAGGTTTGTACAAAATGTCATCCAGGAAATGCTATAAAATAGCAGGACTAATTTATACAGCAGGACAAATCAAATTCTGAAATGAAATTTTCAAAGTCTATTTCATGAACTCTACAGACAGTCTGAAACTGGTTATTTTGTGATTTCTGTCCTTCGTTCCCTTCCTTCTTTTTCTGTAAAATCTGCTGAGCAAAGGCTAGATTGACATGAGTGAAAGCAATGTAAAATTGATACCTTAACTCATATGGGAGTTCTGCATATATTGCATATCCCATCTGATTTCTCATCCAGCCTTTCTTATTTTTGTCATATCTGCACATTCTTTAATTCTGTTTATATGTTTGACATATAAATTCCATTTTACTATTCTTTCAATCTATAACATACTTATTCTAGGAAAAATACACTCAGAAAGTTCTTCTGCATTAACCTGAAAGAAAAGCATAATATGAAAGAATTTTATATCCATTGAAAAAAAAAATTTCAAAGTCCAAAAACAATTATAGCCAATATGAAAACACTTCTATTACTTGTCTCTGAAAAATTATGTAAAAAGTAAGAACCACATACATTTAAGCCCAAGTTCTAACTATATGGAGTCAATGGCAGAACTCTACTTGAGTTCTGCAGAAGAAAAATTTGGCATTTTAGTCTCTTCAGCCACATGGTGTTTGTCTTCATTCCTTCAGAATTATTTAGTAATTTCCTAGTGGAAATCTGTGGGCATGTATTCTAGGATTATTATTTCAAAATGCGGTCATCGGAATATCTCATTAACTCCATCTCCTCCCTTCTCTCTCAGTCAATTTTTTTTTAATAGTAATTAGTTTCATAATAGATTATAAGACACTCAAATGGGAACTGTATGTTTCTCTCCAGAGTGCTTAACACAGTAAGACCTCAGTTCTTTCCAGATGTTCCGGACACTCATAAAATATACCTTAAGATTTTATAATGTTTCCCTAATATTTTTATTTTTTTAATAGTGGTATCATTTCTCTTTTTCTTTCAGGCTATGCCAGTTATTTCAGAGAAAGAGAAGGCTGGTGAGTAAATATTTCCTTGTTTTCTCATTTTCTTGTATTTCTTTTGTGGAATACAGTGTTACTTAAGTGATAAAAGACAGGCTTCAACTGTGGGGTTTCAAATGTGTAGGATTATAGACCTGACAAATATCTGTGTAAACATTATTCATTGTTTCCTGAACAGGATATTTCTCTTTCTGAAAAGCAGCCCAGCTTTCTGTGTGATACTAATAAAGATGTTTGAAACTGTCCTATAAAATACCCGATTGAATTGCAGTCATGTCAGTCTTCCTCTAGATACCAACTTGTTACTTGGTGTTAAAATCTATTTTTATTTATTTGATGTCTCGCTTAACAAACATGGATGTCAATGGGTTTGTTCAGGTCAGTGGAATTTGATGAGTTAGTGTGAACTTTACTGTCTGTCTTTAAGTATAGCAGGAAATTTCAGTTATCTGGAGTATTTCACAGGAGATAATAATTTTTATTTTGGCTAAGTAGTTCCAAAATATTGAAAGGTTGTTTTTCTGTTCTTTTCTGCTAGGCATGTTCTCTGAACACTATACATACTTTGGTGTTGGTATGTGAAATCTATTAGTGATTGTCTGCTAGACACTGTTAAATGGATGTATTGCTGTGATAAACACTAGGGAAAACTGCACTTTTAGCACTATAGATCTCTAGAATCTCTGTTGGTTTCTTTGTCATTTATTTTAATTGATAGTTTGCTATTGTACTTCAAATACAGTTTGAAAAATTCCTCAAAATATCCAAATGCCACCTGACATTCTGATTTTTGTTGGCAACATTTTCTTGCGTTATCCTGGTTTGGATTATTTTTTCTTTTGGTTATTAAAAGAGATGAATAGGTTAAAAAAAAGATTTTCAGAGAAAAGCCACAGTGCTAATTAGTACTGTAAAAGCTATGGATCTGTCTGGTCAGGATGTTGCTATCTTAGCTGTTGAAGTTAAGAAATAATTCCCAAACTGTGAACCATATTTAATAAGTATAGATTTTGCAGGAGGTATTATTTGGTATTTCTTTTTCTGAAGCAGTTCGTATTTGACCATTTCCTTTAAATTATGTCCAAACATGCAAACTGATTATAACTGTCCTACTATTTGCAGCTATTTTCAAACACTTTACCAAGCAGCCATGCAATATTATAGGGTTTTGTACACCTTTAGCAATTATGTACCATGCAAGATTAAAAGCTATCTGAAAGTCTTTAAAAAACCTTCAAGGCATAGAGATGTAATGACCTCGGTTTTATACTAGAGGAATACAGCTGCAACAAGTGTTTTACGTAGCTAACAGCTTGTAAAATCAGAAATAAAACTCAAAGCTTACTTCTTCAGTGTCAAAACTACCTATCCTGTCAGTGTTGAAGATGGTATGAAATAAATGTATTTTTGACATATACTTTATAATCTGTACAGAGGCATATGAATCTGTCTCTCTTTTCCTTCTTCCTGCCCAGACTTCAATGTTATGGTTTTTTGTGGACAGCATTATGTTTAATATTACAAATATTAGGTGGAATTTCATGCCATGTGGAGTCAGTTTGTTGTACAGGAGCACAAGCTAGGCTGTGAATGGAAATGTGGTTGCCTTTTAATCGGTTTTGGCTTTTGTTCAACTTTTACAGCTTAGGAGCTCATGAGGTTATGATGGTTTTTTTTAAATATTAAGCATGCACCAGCAAGATGATTATATAAATCAGGCCTATTGACTGAAGTCTCTTGGTTCTAGGAGTAGTTAATGCTATTTTTTTCAAATGCGATTGGATCTTGATTCAGATGTTCAGATCCCATGTTTTGCAATTTAACTAGCCGTTGTTTGATCATTGTTACTTGCACTTCACCGGATAAATGACATTGCGTAAGAGTCATGAATGACAAAGCCATAAGTAAGGCATGAAAGCCTTCAAAAAGAATATAGCATATTTGCATATCTGCTGTAAGAGAACAAAATAAATTCTAATTTTGATATTTATTTGGAAATACCAACAATCTAACTCTTTCTAGTTTATATGATTACAAACAGACTAAAATATGTTACAGAACAAAACCAGAAAGTTGTTATTTTACTACTGACAATGCTAATAACACAGTAGGTAAAGAGATTGGATAGCATTGTGCCATGGTTTAACCCCAGTCAGCAACTAAGCACCATGCAGCCGCTTGCCTGCTCCTCCTCCCGCCCAGTGAGGTGGGGAGGAGAATCAGAAAAA
>NW_009594994.1:0-609 GCF_000690535.1 Cariama cristata
AGCCCTGTTTTAGCCAAACCAGGACATAACCCAAGGGTTGTATTCTGAAAAGCACCTCTGCTGACTGGTTGCTCCTTCAGCTTCGCTATGCTTTATCAACCTGTTTCAGGCGACTTCACTCCATTGCTCTCTATGACATTATTCTTTGTTTTCTTCATCCTCTACCACCCTTTCCTGTAATAAATATGTCTGTCTTTCCACTAACCAGCTCCTACGAGCCTACCTCTCTCCTTCCATTATTTTTCTATGAAAGAATTAGTATCATGCTTGTAAATTATGGCTTGCTTTTAAATCAAGCTTGTTCATTATGCTTGTATGTTATAACCAACTGCATAATCTTTTAGCCATCTTTTCTGTTTAAAATAGAAGTTTGGGAAGTCTAGAAATTATTTTCAATCCTAATTTTTAAAGATTTAAAATGTATCCCTATTCCTTTGGGGGAGAAAACAAGTTTATGTGAGATTCATAGAATCATAGAATGGTTTGGTTGGTAGAGACCTTAAAGACCACCCAGTTCCAACCCCCCTGTCATGGACAGGGACACCTTCCACCAGACCAGGTTGCTTAAAGCCCCATCCAGCCTGGCCTTGAACACTTCCAGGGATGGGG
>NW_009594994.1:629-2365 GCF_000690535.1 Cariama cristata
CAGCCTCATCACCCTCACAGTGAAGAATTTCTTCCTAATATCTAATCTAAATCTTCCCTCTTCCAGTTTAAAGCCATTACCCCTTGTCCTATCACTCCATGCCCTTGTAAAAAGTCCCTCCCCAGCTTTCTTGTAGGCCCCTTTAGGTACTGGAAGGCTGCTCTAAGGTCTCCTGAGAGCCTTCTCTTCTCCAGGCTCAACAACCCCAATTCTCTCAACCTGTCCTCACAGCAGAGGTACTCCAGCCCTCTGATCATCGTCGTGGCCTCCTCTGGACTCGCTCCAACAGGTCCATGTCCTTCTTGTGTTGTGGGCCCCAGAGCTGAAGGTAGTACTGCAGGTGGGGTCTGGAGACTGTCTGTGGCTGGTTTGTGGGAACTTTTGTTTGGTTGTTTGGGGGAATGAAAAGTGAGAAAAAAATGAAAGGATTCCCAAATAGGTCTGGTACCTAAGGAACTTCATGGAAATGCAGGAAACTCAGGGGAGCTACATCAGCAGTAAGCTGTTGGCTGTTCTCAGTGCTATTTGCTGGAATTATCCAAATCTCTATCATTAATTAAAGATTTGTTAAACCATGAAATCACCTTGTTTCCCAATGGAATAGGTAAGTTACCTAGAATGGCAGAGATTGGATAAAGTTCCCATCCTAAAGAAAAAGATTTCCACACTTAATTAGTATTACTGGTAGACTACTTGCTATTCTGAGAAGAGTAGCTGTCTTTTTGTATGTTTTACCAGAAATTCCATCCTGGACCAAAGGATCAGTTTCAATTAATCAACATTTTCCAATGAAAAATCCCCCAAAGGACATTTAAAAACCGTGATAATCTCTTAGTGTTAGTTATTGGCCTGTCCTAATCATTTTCAGAAGTGTTATACAGAATTTTTAATACAGATGAGAATAATTAACACATGAAGCAATAGATGAAGTTTATGTAGGGTATAGATATGATATGAATTCAGTAGAAATTATATTCAAGCTCAAAATTTAACATTACTGTTAGAATTAATTTCATGCCTTTTATACACTTAGTTTTGGATGGCATGAAAATTGCCCTGTGGAGGTACCAGTCTCTCACCAGTGTCAGGAGAGGAACCTTAGATGACTAACCTAGATAAGGCATGTAACTTTTAGATTAATTCCACTCTACACAATTATCTGAGAAATGCTTAAAAAGACTGAAAAAGTAAGAAACCTGCAAAGTGAGACCTGCAAAGTGGGAACTGTATTTAAAGAAAGTATAGGTAAGGGAGCATAAAATGTCCTTGTGAAGGGTTCTTAAGGTTATATCTGAAAGATAGTTAAACTACAGTGAAATCCATGCTTGCTATCTCATTACTCCTGTATCTGTAGACAGATTTTTTTTCTGAGCCACTTTCATCAGAACAATGAAATAGGCAACCTATATAAATTCTCATCCAAAGAAAGCACAAATAGGGAAGTTTATGGCACACAAAGTGAATGTGGTCAGTAAGAAGAGGAACCTACTTTTGCAATCAATAAGAGATCCTAAGGCTATCTGAAATCTAATAACTCCTCCTGTATTGTCACAGACCAGAATAACAGGGTCAGAGCTGAGTAGAGTATGATTCCTTCCTTCAGTGTGGGTCATACTGATCATAATACTTTTATTATTCTGTTGCTGTGGATCACCTAAAATGATCAGTGTGACCATCTGTTTGGTTTCACCTCTGAAAGATCCTTAGAGGAGGAAAAAAGTAATTATCAAAGCTAT
>NW_009594995.1:0-7350 GCF_000690535.1 Cariama cristata
AAGTGCCGACCCAACCTTAAACGGTGACAATTGGTTTTAAAACTGTTTTTAGGAACTGATAGGGCATACCTCTGGTTACCCTCTAACGATGTTTATGAGGTCCAACTTCTGATTTTTTGTGTGTATGTATATTAACCTGAGGACAAAGTTAGAGCCTTTGCTAGACTCAACAAAGCCCTGCATTCACAGGGAAAGCATTATCACAGATAAAAAAATGTATCTGATTTAAAATAATTTTCAGACCTTTCTACTACCCTTAGGTTAAAAAAAAGAGAAAAAGCAATGAATAAATTAGTAGCCACATCTTCGTTCCAACAACCTAATTTCAACAGTATCGTAATAAAAGGACAAAGGTCATAGATTAAAGTATTGTAATGGAAATGCAAAATCTGTATCTGCTCATAGGTATAGGACTGTATTTTTAAAGATATTACTACTTGTAATGATTATAATTTGAGCCTAGTGTCACTAATAAGAAAATAGGTATTTTTCATTTTGCTTCAAGAACCAATATTTACAAGTTTATGTGTATATAAGTATAAATAAACAGTTAACAACTGCACTGAGAATATCTGGGTCAGCCGTAGTACTGTTCGTCTAAAGCTGTTATCGAGACACCTGTTACAGTTTGAGGTTTTTTTTCTCTTTCTCTTAGTAGGAGGCAAGTAATAGACTCAGGATGTGGCTAGAATAGGAAAATGAGAATATTATTACCCTGGTTTCTGCCAATATGTTTAAATGCATCAAATTTATTATTCATAAAATATCAGAAGTATCCACAATGCTCTGCCTAAACTCACAGAGAATAACGCAGCTCAGACCTACCGAAGTCTGGCACCCAGAGTCCTCTATCCTAAATAATCCTGTTATACTTGGTGAGAGACCCCAAAGTGGCTTCTGCATCAGTAAGTGCAGAAACTTAATCTCTCCCTCCACAGACAGCAGACAGAGTAATTTCCTATAACTTGAATACAAGCAGTTCTCTTCCTTATGCCAACTGTCCCTCAAAGTCAGAGGCAAAAATGCACAGAGGTTGTCACGAATACCAGATATATTAAACTTTTGTCTTCAGTATTTTATGTGTAGTTGTTTAAAGGGAGATAAATAGTAGTGGCTTCCCATAGTATCTTGCATCTCTCACTTCCCCCCACCTGCCCATTAAAATTGTTTCACATATGGTTGAGGATCCACCCTAAAATAACCAATATTCCCTCTACCTAATGTGATGGTACATAACATGGGAAAAAAAAAATCATTTAACTTCTGTCATTTCCTAACAAAATACTTCACAAGCAGTTGGCGGTGCCAAGGCAATGCTGCAGGACTCTCTCATTAAAACAGAACAGGGATAAAGAAACATCTGAAGGACACCAGAGCTTTGCCTTCAGGGGATCTGTTCTATATTGCGCATCAGGCAACAGGTCTGGGGGACATGAGAAGGTGTTTTGGTGGGAGGGCTCTTCTCGTCTTCCCCTGGGAATGCAGACGCTTGCAAGCCTGCTCTACCGACTGTCAGCTATCTTGCTACCCTTTGGAGGACAGTGGAGAGAAGACAGCAGCCTTGGGCCTTCCAGGTTGTTTTCACACACAGAGCCCTGACTCCTGCGTTGTTGTGATGTCTTGTGGTCACTCCTGATTCTGTGCCCTGAATCTCCCTCACTGAGGTAATGAGTTTGAGAGCAGAGGTATATAAACTGTAGTGTTTGGGTGCCATGGGTGGCACACAGCCTGCTTCAAAGCCATATATCTGCGCTACCTGTAGAGACAATTGGTCCTTCTGAGCATGCATAGGACACAGGAGCTGCTGCTGGCAGTGGCTCCCAAAGTAGCTCAGCTGGGGAACACCTGGTATGGCAGAGGTGCACAACATCTGCAGGTCTTCCTCTGACTTCATTCTTGCGCTCTCAAGTCCCCTCTGTCACTAACGGGACCGATCCCTTACTCCCAAGTGCTGCCTTTTGCCAAGCACCTCCTCATTTGTCCGGATTTGTTTGGAGAGGGAAGGTGGGCAGAGCCCACCCAGCTCCCCACTCCTGGAGGCCAAGGTGGCGGAACAGCAGTCAGCAAGGAGCGGGAAGGTGAGAGGGAGAAAGAGGCTGTTTCTTTTCCTGGCTACAAGACTGTGTTGCCTGTGTGGAACTGCCTTGCCAGTGACAAGAAAGGAGCCCTGACTTCGAGATAAAAGGTGGAAACCATAAATCAGGCTTATACAACCTTTTCCTGGGAACCAGCCTTTTTGGAGTAATTAGATGTGTGTCGATGGCGGGGTGCGATGCCCAGATGAGGCGTACGCTGCACTGATGTTCAGGCAATGTTGGCTTTAGCCTGTGTCTTTACTGGCCTCTCGTGAGCCAATCAAGCTACTTTATGAACCACAGCTATAATTTGACCTCCTCTGCCCTCCTAAATGTACCTTGGGATAAATACATTTTGGAGATCACAGAAAGTCACAAATTTGTGTGGTAGAAGTTGGATCTGTCTTTCTTGTCTTCATGCATTTTATGATTTTCGAAGCTAAGCAGATTTGGGTCTCATTAATGCTTGAATGCATTAAAAAATGGATATTGCTTATAGTACAAGCTGCAGCCAGCAATATACAATATATTAGTACATATATCTTTGTAATCTTCAGAGAACAGTGTTTTGTATAGTGGTATTTAATCTGAAAATATATACAACTCTTCAGACTCCCTCACACAGAGGACCTGGTCCTTCAAACAAAATTATTAAACAGATATTTCCAAAGAGCTAGCATTTCTTCTGGGTTTACGTAAGGGAAAGGGATATGTTCTGGATGTTCTGGTTTGTTTTTTTTTCATAAATGTGGTTGATGCTGCATGAGTTCAAACTCCTCCAAAGCAAGAGGAATGCGTTGCGTTTGTTTACCTTTTCTTCCCACAAAGAAACCTCAGGTCGGAGGATTTCGCACGTCAGTGCAGAAGACAGAAAACATGCGTGTGCGCACATGTTTTAAAGGAAAGCTGGATTTTTCCATAGAAACTCCTGTAGTAAACCAGCACAGCGCTCTGTGCCCTGCTTGGCCTCATCCTTCCGTGCAATCACAGAATTCACAGACGGAAAACAACGCGCACATCCTTTTGGGTGCGTTTCTCTCCCAGTGCTGTTCTGTTCTGTACTGCTCAGGTTTTCCAATTTGTTTTTAAATAGCTTGTGGATACGGCTTCTCCTTCTTCCCTTGGGACACTATTCCACAATCTAATGGTTCTCAAAATGAGAATTTTTCCTCCATCCCAGGTGTAAGACTTTGTTTATAAAGCAGTGAATTCACACAGTAATGTGCATGGTGCAGATGTTTCACATGGGAACATTTATGTGAAGTGCTTCCATTGAAAAATGGGGATAAAACCAAAAAAACCTTATTAAGTGAATTTACAATACATGATGTGTAAACATGCTTTTATTTTGCAATTTCACTACAAAATTAACGACACATACAACTGTAATACTGTATCACTGCATAAAAATTAATTACCAAGAATTGTATTTTTCCAAAGCTTAGGATCACAGCAAATTAATTAAAATTCTTCATACAAAAGAAGGAATTTCATAATAAGTTTTTACAAAATATATGTATAGTACATTTTGACCTTTTAAAATTTGTGACTGTAACACAGGCTTTTTTTCTTTTTCTGCATTTTTAATAAGGCAGCAATTGAGATCTATCAAGTCCATAGCGTATATCACTGTTTTTATTCAAGAATTCTTGTGAAAATAAAGCACTTCCTTTATTCACAAAAATCATAATTGCAACATACATAAAACCTGTCAAAGCTCCAATTTCCAATATTCTAATGAATATCAAAAGAGTCCAGCATTTCTGACTTTGACAAATTGCAAATGAGGTTTTATTCATTAAGAGGGCTGCTAATGTTTATTTAAATGCAATTTACTGTTGCATTATTGATTAGCTACTGCAAAATTATCTTACAAGGAGCACGTGTAGCAAGAAGATTTCAGGTTGAGAAAGGATTTATCTAGGGAAGGCCTGTAGGCTTGATTTAGGCCCCAGGACATGAGAGTTTTAATTTATCTGGAAAGAAAGGCCTGGTGGAAGGTTTGCTTTGTTTGCATTTAGACAGCAGATGAAAGGGGTTTTGATGTTGAGCTGGGAGAAAATGGCTGCCACTCTTGTTATTCACAGAGAGAATTGAGCAAAAGAAAAAATCTATTATAGGGGGCAAGATAAAAAAGTCTCCCCCCTCCCACCCCGTCATATTCAGCATCAGGCTATATGTGGCTTGTTATTCTCCGAAGGAGAAATAATAAAGAAATTGTTGCTTGTTATCTAAAATCTCTTTTAAAAAATCCATATTGCATTTATTACTGAACCCTCACTTCTTCTTTCGGTGCCATAAGACTCAAGCTAGGTTGTTGTATCTGACCTGAGAGTACAAATTAAATCTGGACCTCTATATTTTAATGAAACCTGAATGTGTAATGTTTTCAGTGTTTCCCAACAAAAACAAACACTTTCTGGCCATGTCTCATTGAACTAATTGATAACAGCTAGAAGTGCTGGAGAGTGATACATAGCCTCTTTGCCTTCCACCTTAAGGAGGGAGGCATCTGCAGTACTTACTTGTTTCAGCACTGCTTTTGTCTACAAGAATCAATTAGTCACATAAACGATGAGCGTGAATCCTATCCTTCCTGAGGGGTACTGCTACAAGATTAAATAGGACTCAAGCAAATGCATAGCACTGATAGAGATTTAAGAAATTAGGGGTAGTCATCACATCGATCTAATGAACAGAAACCTGTGAACACAAACAATGCCACCTGATCAGGTGAAATCCAGTGAGGGGGCAGCTTCTGGTCCTGCAATAAATTATTTTGGATTTTCAACTGGGAGAAAATGTGCTCAACAGTGCAACGTGCTGCTTCAAAAGGCAGAGTTCAAGTACACAGCATCAGGACCTGAATGTCCTTTTCTGGACTCATTACAACTTGACAGGGCTTTTCATTTCAAATGACAATCAAGAAAACTTGGAAAGCTCTCAGCCAATTGCAAGGAGGAAGAATGATCCTACTGAAATTAAATCCGAAACTCAAATATTACACCAAGACCTTTCAACTTGCTCATTATTCCATTAAACCAACTGTAAAGGCACCATTCTTCATCTGAAATGAGTTTAGAAAAACTTTCATTGTGTGACTTGGTCCACAAATGAGAGTGACAGGAGCAGAATGATATTTTCCTTCGGGGTTTATACCTTTAGTGACTCTGATGATGATGACTAAGTATCAGTTCTGACAAGCTGAAGGTTAATTACTTACTCTGTGTTTCAGGTCTGTCAGGGCAGAATATCAGCATCGATTTATTTACCAAAAGTCAGGAGTATTTGGTATTTACTTTGGGCATAGAGAACCGTCGTTCTAAAGACCCGTTGTCTGTCTTCTGCTGGCCCGCAAATGCTCCTCTGCTTCCCATTTCTACCTCATTTAAATTTCCTTCCCTTCCTCAACTTTCAAGGATTTCATGGAATTTTTCCTATTTACCTTTGGTTCTTGGCAAATGGTAAAACACTTCACGTCACATCAGTGAGGATCACGAGCAATTAGAAGGTTGAGATAAAAAGTAAAGTAGATGATGTAATTTTGAGATGGATGAACGCATGCGTGCTGGTCCATTAGAATATACAGAAAAACTTAAACCACATTGTTAATGAAAAAGTCTTCTTAAAAAATCAGGTGGGTGACAAAAGTCTTTCCCTGTGAATGTGACATGTTTGGATTATTAACTTCAAATAGTGAGGAAAACAGATTAGGTGGTGCTGCTGCTGCTAAAAGGAAAGGGATGTCTGAAAGGCTGCAAGTGAAGTATTGCTTGGTAAACTAGATTTGGCTTTCTCAGGCTTTTCTGCTTTCTAATTATTTTGCAGACCACAATTAAAACAGAAACAAAAAGTTATAGGAAAAGAGGTCTACTTATATCACACACTTTTACAGACCTTGGGAGCTTTCCTTAGCAGCAGTGCTCACACCTTCCTTCTGACCCTGTCCTTCATGTGTCCCTATATCCTTCTGTCTCCTCTCTTTTGCCAATACTCAGTTTCCTTTTCACTCTTTTGTGGGTCTTCTTTCTACTCTTCTCAGAGATCTTCTCCCTCCCTGACAGCCATGTTTAGTCTGGTTTTGGTTTTGGTGCAGTTAATTAAGCCTGGATTTCACATGGGTCCAATTGCAAAGAGACATTGGAATGCCACTACCATCGTATGACTACAGCCACTTAAATATGGATGCAACGTCCCATTTCCTTCTTGTAGGCTCTAGTACCCTGTTCTTGTTTGTTTACTCAGACTATACATAGAGCTGCTCTTTCATTTCCAGAAAAAAATTCCTTTGCGTGCATTGTCTATCCATTAATCTTCTTTGCTGTGTAGAAGCCTACAGCTACAGTTGGAGTCAAGTTATGCTGAGATGCCTGATCAAAACATACATACTTCAATAGAAACATCACTCATTGGGAGTTTGCTCTGATGTTGTCTGTGACAAACATTTAGGGATTGTTTTGTTTTCTGTATGTCTGACTTTATTTTAGAATGCAAATTTCCAGTTAGTTACCTGTATATGTAATCCATTAATGATAATACTGAAAAACGCCTTCTATCCAACTAGCAGGTCATAAAAAATCTTATTCTTTTCTTTGACATTCTCAGTACTCCCAACCTTTAAGAGGAATGTTCTTCTATTTCTTTAAAAGGTTGATGATTATCCCAGTATCTACTCAAGCCCAGGGCTTGAAAACAAATCTTGTTTCTTAATATTTCTCCCCAGCATTTTTGTTCCAAAGACAAAGGAGAACTTCTCTGATGTCATCTTCCGAGCCAAAAGGAGTGTCAAACAAAACAACATTCTGTATAAAATCAAGAAGAAGCTTGACATCCATATAAGACCTTGGGGAAAAATGCTACTTGTGTATGTTGAGTCTCAGGACTTTGTTCTACTTTAAGTAATTCACCTTGAGGATTTGACATAATAGGCACATGAAAAACTTGATAGAAGGAATATAAACAGAAGGGCTCTACAATACAAGGGTACAGAAACGTAGGAAAACCAATTGTCCTGGTGGAGCATTGGTCCTGTGCATAAAGGACAGCTTAGGGTCAGATCAGATAAATAAGCCAACTACTACCACTATCTAATGCAGGATGCCTATGCTAGGCCTATAGAGTAAAAGCATAGCATTAAGACTATACTGTCTGTGGTGGATTGACCCTGGCTGGACACCAGGTGCCCACCAAGCCACTCTGTCACTCCTTTCTGCAGCTGCATGGGGGAGAGAAAATAAAATTAAAGTCTCATGGGTCGAGATAAGGGCAGGGAGAG
>NW_009594996.1:0-337 GCF_000690535.1 Cariama cristata
CCTTCTCTCCTCCCTATTGCTCTGCCTTTTCCCTTTGCCATTTTTCCTTTTCCCTTCTCCTTTTTTTAACAGTGATGCTTGGGGGAAAAAAAAAGCCTAAAGCAAAACTGTCTGTGCAAGAAAATAGTAACAAGTAGTTTCAAGATTTATAAGCCAGGATTTTATGTTATATATTTACAGATTCAATCTGTGTGCCAGGCTTTGATCCAAACCTTAGCATGATGACTGGAATCACTCCGATTAACCCAATGATACCAGGCATGGGGTTAGTGCCGCCACCACCACCAACAGATGTGCCTGTAGTCAAAGAAATAATTCACTGCAAAAGCTGCACGCT
>NW_009594996.1:368-19068 GCF_000690535.1 Cariama cristata
CCAAACCCAAGTAAGTGGATCTGATGAAAGAATGTTGTTGTCCTAAATGTATAGCATGAAATATTTTTAACCTAATAAAAATTATGGTTTTAAAATAGAATGTAGGCAAGTATGGAGTTTCCTTCTAAGGTCTACTCTGTGTGTAAAACATGGTATGGTATCAGAGCATACTTATTCATCTCTGTAAGGTCATGTAATTAAAAAAAAGCAGTTTGTACAAAAAAGAAGAATAAATACTTAAACAAAGCTAACAGAACCTGAAGATCTACACTTCTTATAGTAGAAATCTGTAGATCAGAATGTCACAAAATATAACGATTATACGATGCTGATCATCTCTGTGCTCCCCTTCAGGTGCCTGCAGTTACATGGGACCAATCTGGACTCATGTCCCTGAACATAGCACTTTGTACCCAAACACTGACTAGCTCTGGTCCCTCCCTGGGGGAGATGGAAGGAAAAGGGGACTACGGCTCCTCTCTTCCAATTTTTTGGGGGACAGCATGGCAGATGAGTTCCTTCTCCTCTTCGAGAGCAAGGACCAGGCTTCCTTCTGCCCTTTCCGAGACTTTGTGCAAATGGAAAACTCTTCCCTCTGAGCCACCAGCTCAGGCACAGAGCCTAATTTTGTATATGTTAGCCACAGGAGTTTAGTTTCAGAGCCATCAGACTGGCAGCTTTCACTATCACTGTGAAGACAAAAGAGAAAATTAAGCAAATAGTCTGGTGCTTTAGATTTACAGTGTACCCAAATCATGGTTTAATCAAACTGGCTGTGTGTGTGAACATGTATATATACGTATATTTTAAGGTTGTAACCCCATTTACTGTGTTAAAGGGCCAAAACCCTAAGTCATATCAGTCAGATTCCTTCTTAGAGAATTACTTTCAGAGGAATGCTCTAGTAATCTACATATAAACAAGGTGAAGTGTTACAACAGAGAATATTTTTTATACAGCCTTCAAAAATGTAATAGTTTTCTGATTTAAATGTGTGTATATTCTCTATATATGTACATAAAAATAACATTTTTAGCCACTCCACCTCATGAGCAGTTGTAAACAGTGAGGTTATCCTTCCTGTGCGCTGGCGTCCGCTCGATTATCTGGCAACAAGACAAAACAGATAACCGGCAGAGCGTTTTCATCATGCTGTCACTTTGTCGTGTTTCCCACTTTGTTTTTGTGTTTGCTGTGCTCCTGTACTCTGAGACAGAAATGAAATTATGCTAGGACCAGGGAAAGGTGTCCAGCCCGAGTTCCTGGGGTGTATGCAGCATGGGCTTGCTTGCAGAAGGCCCACACACTTGGCGAGTGTGGCAAGCGATAGGTATGAGCCACAGATGGTGAAGTTCAGGCTTTGAATGTACTGTACCAGTGCTTGAGATCTGTGCATGGGATCAAGTCAGTTGCAGAAGCTCCCCTGCTTTGAAACAAAATATTCTTTATTTTTTGTGTGACTGTGCAGGGAAAAGAAAGGTCCTTTTAGACCTTACTGTCTGTCTTGGAGAACAACCCACAGTGGCAGGAATTAATCTATGAAACACCACCTAAAACTTGAAAAGGTTTAGATTCAAGTAATCGATTTTGGACAATCTCTGCAATATTCAATTTTGCTTCTCCCTCTCCCACCTCCATGCTATGTCAAATAATTGTTGCTGCCCAAAACTGATGAGGGGAATGAATAGAGCCAATGGATCAAAAGACAAATTTTGTATTCCAATGTGATTTCTGTTTTGACTTAGATCTTCCACCACCTTCAACAAGAGAGAGACCTCCTGGGTGTAAAACAGTGTTTGTTGGAGGATTACCAGAAAACGCAACGGAGGAAATTATTCAGGAAGTCTTTGAGCAGTGTGGAGATATAACAGCAATTCGGAAAAGCAAGAAGAATTTTTGTCACATTCGTTTTGCAGAGGAGTTCATGGTTGATAAAGCCATTTACCTTTCTGGTACTTCACATTCTTTAATGGATTTTCCTTGCTTCTCATTTCTATTTTGTGATGCTAATGTTTGCTTATTTTCTTAGCTTTTATCTCAGCAAGTCTTTCTTGAGCTCAGTGGCTGTAGCTTGGAGTGGCAAGGGGCAATTCTGTATTTCTCTGTGTCTGCCAAGACTTGTGCGTGGTTTTGTATGTTGCTTACCCAGGAGCAATTTCCTGCCGTTCCACGACAATGCAACAGATCCTGAAATTCACCACAGAACAATCTTATTTTTGATGTACACAGGTTTATATAGTTTTGCTCACAGGTTGTGGAAACAGGAGGGCACTAGGCCAGGAACACTGCTGTTTTCCAGTGCCAATTTCTCTGATAGGCTGGCAATTTCCTTGGCATATTTTTATAGATTTGTAGTGCAGTCTGAATAAAGTCGCCTTTATGCCTGCATGTATTCAGCTACCACATGGGTTAGATTCTGAGTCCCATCTGTAGGCTATGTCTGTTGTGTCCCAGGACAACGAGTGCCACAGAAACTCAGGTGTAAAATTTCAGAATCTCTTTTATTTTCTAACAAAGGAACAGACAAAAAACCTCTCTAACTCACAGGGAAAAAAGAAAAAAAGAAAGAAGGAAAAAGATGAAAACCAATCCTGCTTTCACATATCAGGCTTCAGTGATTGTCAGTGCCCTCTCAAGATTACAGACTCCTTCATATGAGGATTGGCTTCCGAACTGAGCCCTTCACCTTTCTGAGATGGATCCTATCCCCTGTATGTATTTGTCTCCACAGGCTGGTTCATCTCTCTTTCTGGGTCCCAGAGAAACCCAGAAGTGTTTTGCCCCACAAGTGTAGTGTAGCAGTTTCACCCCACGTGCAAGGTATTCTTAAATAAACAAGGGCCAGGGACTGCTCCTTGACCGAGACGAGCTGACAGAGGCTGGCTTACAGCCACCCACCCTCCGTAGGGTGACCTCGAACGAACCCACTGGGACTGTCCAAAATGGAGCCTGGGAGGCAGCTAACGATTAGGGATATCTTGTTTGAGCTCCCACCCTAACCGTCTTCTGTTTAGCAATAAGAACACGACCTCAGTGTCCTGTAGGTGTCCATAGGAAGCTCACACAGCTGGAAACAAGTGGTCTCTCAAATCACCGTCAACTACATCTTAAAATGAATGAAAGAAAGAAAGAAAGAAAGAAAGAAAGAAAAGAAAACATCTGAACTTTTGAAACACGTGATCAGGAAAAACCTAGCTCCTTTGTTTCACAAAGGATTTTGTGTTTGCCTTTGTGGGGTTTTTTTTCTAACTTGGCTGCTTGCTTTAATTACCTGTTTGAAGAGCTACAGAAAATTGTGAGTTTTATGAGGTCTATGTAAAGATTTCTTTGAAATATTGCGGTATTTTCAGGTTTCTTCCAGATCTTTATTCCATCCCCTTTTTTTCCTCCTTTTTTATTTATTTTCACTTCATGTCTTCTTCCTTCCTCATCCTCTCTTCCCAATTTCCATCCTTCCTGTTTATGTGTATGTTTACATTGCTTCCATAACGCTGTAGTTCCTTGAGACAGATCACAGGCATTGCAGTAGTAAGAAGCAGTAGCACGTTTCCCAGCTTCCAGCTTCTGTCTTGGGGCCCCATCTCCACAAGCAGTGGAGCAGAGGAGGGGCACACCAGATTCAGTAGGAACTATTACTGTATATAATAAACAAAACAGTGGCAAGAAAGAGAGGAAAGAGAAGCTCAGGAACGTACAGGCTGTGATCCTGGGCCAGAGCCAGTGTCCCTCTTGCTCAGTTTCCTGCTTCTCTGCAGTTGACTGCACCCTTTGCTTTATTCCAAGTCAAGTTTTACTTTAATTTTATATACCTTAAATCCTGGAGGACCAGATTTGATGATTAGAGGTAGGAAATTCCCTGTGCTGCCATGTGTCCTCATTAATAAGGCACTACAGTGCACATTCAGAATAAGGGAAACAAGCAGAGATGGAGGTGGCAGATTCCCTTCCTCATCCTTCCTCATCCTGAATTTTCTTCGAGTTTATTTCCAAGTTCTTGGTTCATCCTTCCTTCTTCCGTTTCCTTTTGTCACAGTTGCACTGCTGTCTACGCTTCCTCTTACCGTCTGCTCTGCAGCCCCCCTCCCCATCTGTCTTTTCCTCCACACCTTTTCTTTCTTCTAAAGTGTTGTACTTAGTGTCTCTGACCAGATCAGGGAAAGAACCAGTGGAGCTGATAGGGAGGAGGAAGAAAAGCAGGGGCATGCTGCAGCCAAGTTTCACTTCTTTTTACCACCAGTGCTGAAGTCTGCAGAAGAAACAGGGAGCACTGACTGTCCCCCAGCACCGCAGAGCAGGGAGGTCTGGTACTAGGCAGGGGTGTGTTTTATTTGTACTGAAATATTGGGGTTGTTTAACCAGTCTTTATTCCATTCTCAATATATTCTGAAATGATGGGGATAAAGCATATTGTTAAGGCATTTTCTTTTCCCTATAAGAGACAAAAGAGACATAGAGAAGAAATTTGTGGTTAATATAGTACGCGTGTTATATTAGGGGAGAGTCATGCCTTTGATATTTGTAATATAATGATAATTTGTCTGCCTAATCAGTTTTGTATGTCTACGCCATCTAATCTCATCAAATTTAGTATTTATCCTGTGCTTATCATCAGAATAGTGCAAGTGATTACAAAATCCATCAAGTAGTTTAATCAGTGATTTTTTTCCTTTCTGTTCCCAAGTAAACATGTATGAAAAGGAGACTGGGAGATGGGTAGAAGACTGATAAAAAAGTTAACTTGAGGAGGGGTGGCTTTCATTTAGCCCCGAAAGTTACATTTTGATCTCCTGAGTTAAAGACTTTCTAAAATTGACATACCAGCCAATGAGAAAGCTCCTTCTCCAAACTGTATGTACTTTTGTGGCTGACAATTCAGTAATTCATGCAAATATTGATGGTCCTGGACTTGAAAATACAGGACAAACAGGTGGCTTGAGACAGACCTGTTTATACCTCAAAAGCCTGAGTATGCATTTTTCCAGTGCTGATATTTTCCCCTGTGGGTTTCCATTTGGTACTGTGTACTGGTTTTATTTTATGTTCTCACTGATCATCATCAACACTCTGATCTAGATCCCCAGTTAGAGAGCAACTATTGGCCAGTCCCCAATATAGCAACACTCAAAGGTAAGTCAAGCCAGGGAGTTTTGACGAGACCTGTGATATGGAACTACTGTGTTTGATTTTTGTTTAGCACCCTCATTAATTTTTCCTGTTGTTGCTCCTTTAAAGTGAGGATCTTGGCAAATTCCCAAAGTCTTTTCCTCTGCCATTGTGTGTGAAACTGAAATTAAAAATGACAAGCCAGGCACGCAGTTAGTGCTAGCTGCAGTCCTGAGCAAAGAGATGGGGAAAAGGGTCTGTAAGGGCAATTCATTGCCCGTGCAGGAAGGGAAGGCAATGGCAGGTGGTTCTCTCATACATTCAAATATCTTCAAACATCAATAAGGAGACACAATATGGGAAAAGAGCAAGCTTCCCAACTGCTCCACAGTTCAAAGTTGCCAATCCAAATGGGTGCCTAAGGATCCCATATACAAAACAGGACCTGCCAGTTGTGCACTGCTTGCTACACAGCATCTTGTCAACCTGTCAAGGAGTCTGTTCTTCACTGGCGAGGCCATTGGTCCTGTAGTGTCTGCAAAGCCTGATTTAGGAGGGTGCAAGAAGCCATCCCAAAGGTGTTTGCTTTTTTGTTAAGGGAAAGATGCCAAGCCTAGAGCAACCTGATCTGACTTTGAAGTTGACGCTGCTCTGAGAAGGGGATTGGACTAGGTGACACCCAAGGTCCCTTCTGACCCAGGTTGTTCTAGGTTTCTGTGCTGGTGGAAACCACCTGACTGGCTGGCCATCTTCAGTCTTAAGAGATAAACAAGCAGTGAGATTTTTTTTTTATACAATTTATGGGCAATTTCAAAAATCTATTAATTTGGAGACACTTAAACTAGTTACCTAAAGGGAACCATTTATCCAGTACTACATAGGGTACCGGGTTATGAACTGCAATTTACACTGTTCTATGGGTTTTTTTCCATTATCCCCATTGACTTAAAAAATTAGGGCCATTTTAGAAAACCTCATCTTTGCCAGTGCACACACAGCCAGTACATGCACAGTCCAAAGTGGGGCTTTGAGGTCCACAGGTCTTCCTGCAGTGCTGTGTTTGTCGGTCTGTCCATGTCCAGTGTGCTCCTGCCAACGGAGGCAAAAGAGGGAGGAGAGGAAGAGAGATTGTGTCTTCCTGGAAAGTACAACCCAGCTGGGAGATCTAATTTTAGGTTTATGAGACCTGGCACCTTGGCAGTGTCCTTTCACATTGCTGATAATGCCATTTTGGCACAGAGCAATCACTATTTGAGGAATGCAGCTGGCAAGTTGAACTGGGAGGGTTAACATTTGTCATGGATATCAGGGTAGCTGCACCACTGACCCCTTTGGGCTGACCCCTTCATACCTACACCTCTATGGGTAAAACCACATAATTACTCCCTCATTAGTTCAGAACCCAACTCTGAAAGGTCACCCACCCTCTTCTTCTATTATAGCTGACTGAATATGGAGTATCTGTAATTATTCCCTTCAAAACCTTGTGACTAAAGGTACTTATATGACCACAAATAGCCTTCTCAGGGGGAAAAAGTAGTTTACTCCTCTGAACAAGAGAAAGCAGAGCAAAATAAAGGAGCTTGAAAATAACAAACAATCCCCTCATTTGCCTCCCTTCCAATACTCAGTCCTACTTCACCCCAAGCTTCTGAACCTTGGAGACCAGGTTTGGTAGGTTCCATGGAAGTTTCTGATGCCTTCTGGCTTTGAGGGATCTCTGAAACACTTAGCTTGAGTTTTTCATCTGGATTTGGAGTCCTTGCTGGAAAATGAAAGTCATACCTCTTCCTAACTGACAGGCTACTTAGCTGAACTCCACAAGATGTTTGAAAGGAAGATATCAAATCAAAAGACACCTTTCTTTGGAAGGATCACTACATATATGGATATTCAATGTCTTTGAAGCTATTGTCTCGTACATGCTGTAGTACAGACAGTCCCTTGTATCCATACAGCAGGATATTTTTCCAACAGTAAAATAAACAGACTATGCCTTAATATGCATTTTTGCAAAGATGCTCCTAATCTACTACACAGGTCTTAGCTTTGCTGTCTGTGGGGAGAGTTCAAAACTGAGTTTTAACTGTGGTGGTGAGGTGCTGAAGCTCTTTAAACCACAGGCAAACCACAAGACTGAAAGCTAGGTTCTCTTGGACTGCTGTTCAAAAGCAGCAAACACCATTTTTCCTGCTGTTTCAAACAGGAGTTTCCTGTCCCTGGAGTTATTACACAGAGGTTGTGGTAGTGTGTGTTTCTGAAGAGCCTCCTATATGCCAGCTCAGCACAGAGTTCATCTCTGCAGCCTCCCATGATTTGAGAAGTCTCTGCTGGGCTGCTCTGCTTCTGAGGCTACTGCAGTGGGTTGGCATGGAAAAATTAGAGCTAGCCATGTGCAGACTGATAACTTTTACGTGCACATGAAGGCTCTGTTTGCAGCTTTGTACATATTGTTTTCTCACACTTTCTCAGCATTTAAAAAGTTCTGTGAGTATCTTTCAGCCTTGGAAATAAAACTTGAAAAAAAGATAGGTTCTTCCACAGTATGGGCACAAAAAGGTCCTTTTATAGGTTTGACATGATTTGTTTCTCCTCTGACAGCAGTCAAGGGTTTTAGTTCAGAGCAGGGCCCTGTTGTACTACTCTATAGCCCTGACTTAAGACTTTTGCAGTCTGCTAGCTTTGGCATATGATACATTGACCAAATTATGAATCATAGGATCATAGAATCATTTAGGTTGGAAAAGACCTTCAAGATCATCGAGTCCAACCATTAACCTAGCATGGACAAGCCCACCACTAAACCTTGTCCCTACACACCACATCTCCACGTTTTGTGATCATCAAGTCCAACCTTCTACCCAACACTACCATGCCCACTAAACCCACTAAACCATGTCCCTAAGCACCACGTCTACACGTCTTTTAAATACCTCCAGGGATGGTGACTCCACCACTTCCCTGGGCAGCCTGTTCCAATGTTTGACAACCCTTTTGGTGAAGAGATTTTTCCTAATATCCAACCTAAACCTCGCCTGGTGCAACTTGAGGCCGTTTCCTCTTGTCCTATTGCTTGTTACTTGGGAGAAGAGACCAACCCCCCATCACTTCAACCTCCTTTCAGGTTGTCGTAGAGAGCAATCAGGTCTCCCCTCAGCCTCCTTTTCTCCAGGCTAAACACCCCCAGCTCCCTTAGAAGCTCCCTTAGCTGTTCCCCATCAGACTTGTGCTCCAGATCCTTCACCAGCTTCGTTGCCCTTCTCTGGACTTGCTCCAGCACCTCCATGTCTTTCTCGTAGTGAGGGGCCCAAAACTGAACACAGGATTTGAGGTGTAGCCTCACCAGTGCCAAGTATAGGGGGACGATCACTGCCCTGGTCCTGCTGGTCACACTGTTTCTGATACAAGCCAGGATGCTGTTGGCCTTCTTGGCCACCTGGGCACATTGCTGGCTCATGTTCAGCTGGATGTTGACCAACACCCCCAGGTCTTTCTCCACGAGGCCGCTTTCCAACCACTTTTCCCCAAGCCTGTAGCGTTGCATGGAGTTGTTGTGACCCAAGTGCAGGACTCAACACTTGGCCTAGTTGAACCTCATACAATTACCCATTGATCCAGCCTGTCCACAGCCCTCTGCAGAGCCTTTCTACCCTCAAGCAGATCAACACTCCCACCCAATTTGGTGTCATCTTCGGACCGACTGAGGGTGCACTCGGTCCCCTCCTCCAGATCATTGATAAAGATATTAAACAGAACTGGCCCCAATATCGAACCCTGGGGAACATCACTGGTGACTGACTGCCAAATGGATTTGACTCCATTCACCACCTTCACAAGTCCTCTGTTCACAAACAACAGCAAATGGGTAGAACGTCGCCTAAGATGAGGCACAGCAGGTTTCATTATTTGGTCTGAACTGGGTCTTGCAAATACCTAATAAATCGATCCACACATTTAAAATTACTTTATTGAATGCTGAACTTAATTCATTTATTGGTGGTTTACATTTGTTGCCAGATTATTTCCAATAGGCAATTGGGAAGTAGTGTTTGCAATTGTAAAGCCTCAAAATTTGAGATTTAGCATCAATGCAGATATGACACTATCCTCTTTGTGGCCCAGGAATTTATGTAGCACTACTTTCTCATTCATCTGTAGTCATGATTTTTATAAAATTTCAGCCTTTCCCCATGCTTCCAATTCCTTTGGCAGGCTGGAGAAAAGTACTAAACTGCACATGGTCTCAACAGGATCAATGGAAGAAGGACTTCACATTCAGACTAAAACAGATCCTTTTTTAGTAGTTGTTTTTTGTTTCACTGGCCTTTGCACTTACAAAGTTTGGCAAGTATTGGCTACAAAAAGGACATATTTTGAGGGACTCCCAAACAGGAATGCAGATCCTGTACTTAAGGTCGGCTTTTTCAGCTCGCCTACTACGTTGACTGGTGATGCAGAAAACTGTGAGGAAAAATGAGGGGACGGAAGTTTATCTTCCTGTGAAAACACAAGGATCAATACATCCTGCGTAGATATGTGGGAATCTGTTAATGTACATTTTTACTTAACTGTACTTGAGGGGTGGGGAAAAAAAAATAAAATAAAGAAGTCCTGCAACAGTTAGTTCTGCTTGTTGGTTTCAGGTTACCGCATGAGATTAGGATCTAGCACAGACAAAAAGGATTCAGGTCGCCTTCATGTTGATTTTGCTCAGGCAAGAGATGACTTTTATGAATGGGAATGCAAACAAAGAATGCTGGCCCGAGAAGAACGCCACAGACGCAAGATGGAAGAAGACAGACTGCGCCCTCCTTCTCCCCCGGCAATAATGCATTATTCTGAACACGAAGCTGCTTTGCTTGCTGAAAAATTGAAAGGTAAGCAGCATTTGATACTTTCCAGTGTATTATTCCTTAAAAGCAGGAGCCATCTAGAAGTTAGAGCAGGGGAGCCAATTTCTCTCCGATGTATTTCATTACTTGCCCTCTTAGCTTTCCTCCATTCCTATGCCATTTCTATGCCAATGATAATGATACTCACCCAGTTGCAAGAAATGTATAAAGTCTGTCCATCTAGCTGTGCTTCAACAGCTAAAACACAACCTTCAGGATATTACAGTGGTTTGGTTTTTGGTTTTGTTTTTTTTTTTTCTGCTCAGTTGCTGTTGTCTACCTTGGAAATGCTCTCCTAAGACGACAGCCTGTTACAAACATCCTTCATATTAAAGGCCTGATTCTTAAAACGTCTCTATTTCCCTGATGATATGTTACTATATTACATGCATGCAACTGTCCCAGTTCCTGGCATTTAAATTGCCCTCATGAGCTGCATTTTAATGTGGCCCTCAGATGCAGTGGTACAACTTATCTCTGACATGCTCTGTCCATTCTTTCATTCCTTCTTTAAGGTTATAATTACTTGTGCAAGATAGCGTCTTGTTTTGGTATGCGTTTGCTTGCTTGTTTGTTTTTTTCTAGGTACACTCACCAACTTAATATTTTTCAAGGGTGCAGCTTGAAGATTCCTGTCTTTAATAGTTAACATAGAAAGTAAGAAGCAAAGAAATAAAATTATTCATGATAAAGAAATTTAAAAAAAGATCAAGTAAACAACTGCTCATGCCCCTTAGAGTTGTATTTGTTTTCATTAAGTGTTCAGCAATTGTGTTTGGCATTCTTTCCCCATGTGGTTCTGAGCACGTTACTTTACTGTGTGCCAGGTCACAAGAAACTGTGATTCTTGCCACTGTTTCAGAATTATCCAGCTTAGACTTAGGCTATCTAGCTGTCAACACACTGGACTCTGTTCTAACTATGAAACATGTTTGGGAAGCTGGAGAAGGACAGTGCAAAGTGTTGCATCCTTGGAGCATGGAGCATGGAGCAGAGATGCACCCTACTGTCTCTTTGAGTACTGCATTCGTCGCTGCTAGTTGTCACTGTTACTTTGGTCCGTTATTAGTTTGACTGACTGATATTCTCACCACATACATTCCTCTACTAAATAGTTCATTAAGTAACTGGGAAATTGGTGAAATAACCCAGGTGGATTGATGGACCAGGAGAAAAGAAGGAAAGAGGCCCAAATATAAGAATTTTTAATTCTTACCTAGCTTCCAGTCCGGCTCCTCTAGAGATTATACAATACAATAGAGAGTTTTAGTTTCATCTGTTCCCAGAATCTGTTTTCAATTGAATATTTCAGGAGTTAATCTTTTAGAGGGAAGTTTTTCTTTATGTAGTAAGGCCTAGAGGTTTCCTGAACTAAGCCAGAAAATGCAAGAAGTCTGGACAATTTCTTCCGTGTGGCTAGCCATTGCTTGGGGCAACTGAATGTGGGTTTTTGCAAGATGTTTAAGATGTCTATATTTAGAAGGGTTTTTCTCTTCATTCTGGGAAGTTTCCGTACTTAATTAAAATCTATTCCAAGTATTTAGAGCTTTGGTTCTCCTGAGGGACATTTGACCAGAGCTTGGCCTATATGTACACGTTTAATATAGGAATATTTTGAGCACGATATAGACAGACACCAGGTACATGACTGTTTCTCTGGAAACAAAGATAAACTTTCAGAAACATAAAGAATTAACTCTAAAAAATTAAGAAACCAAAACAATAAGTTTATTATTTATTGCTTAAAAAATAATTCAAATCCAGCAAAAAAATATATTGCAGTTTTAAGAACTTTGCTAATTAGCCATTGCCGTGTAACAAGATTATTGGTACTAGCCCTGAATCTGTATGAATTGTTGGGGATGGAGAATGCAAAGAACCCCCTGTTCTTCTCACTGGTCATGAGTTGTCTCCTGTATTAGCTACTCTAGAAAGCAGAGGTAGAGTTCAGTCATTGTACTGATCTGCTTTACTTTTCCTATGGCATCATAGCCAGTGTCTGTAAGGCAGTAGGGTGGAACATTACGGCCTTCCTTCGGCAGCAGAGATTCACCACAAGCCCTTTGTGACAACCTAAAAGCAGAAGTACAGCAACACTAAAAAAAATTCTTTGACTCTGGCAAAGGGCAGTTCTTGTCATCATACATTCACTAACAGAAGATGTATATAGGTACACACACACACTCTCTCTCTCTCTCTCTCTCTCACACACACACACACACACACACACATATATATAAAATTTGGGGTCAACATCTCAGGTCTCTGGATATCACCAGATCTGCATTGCTGCAAAAGACTGGGCAATTCATCCTAAAGAAAAGAAGGATCAAAACATATCTGCTCTTGGCAGGATTCACCTTGAAAGACTGAGTTTTGAGCAGATGCTTTGCAGTTGTTTTCTTAAGGAAAGTCATGACCTCCCCATGGTACTCACTTCAAAAGACTCCTGAGCTCTCTTGCCAGCTCATGAGACAGAGCTGCCGGTGCCCAACGTGCAGGTTTCAGCTCCTGCAATGCCTCCAGAACTTCACTGAGCAACGCTAGCTGAAAAGCAAGCCAAAATAGCTAAACATCTGTCATCCCAAGGTACTGCTTTACAATCACAGATGTAGACAACTTGGTCTGAATCCAAGCAACTTTTGTTGTCAAAATAACCTTGGAAATTCTTGACAGCAAGGAAGTCTGACAGTGAGCAGAGATGAACTAGGCTCATCAGCCAGTCCCCTGTTGTGGTCTAGATATTTATTGAGTCTATAACAGAGGTGTCAATATCTTTTTTCACCTTCTGCAAACTGCAGTGTAAGACTTAAAGAAATCATTGGTTTTGTGTACCAGACTTGGCTGGAAACTCTTGCCCCAGTGTTGTCAGCATATTCCTATTTCTCTCATGTGCCGAAGTCACCTGGTACAGCAGTAACTGCAGTAGAGGAGCCTGGGTGAGATAGTATAGAGGGATCTTTTATGCCAGTTGGAAACAAAAGTTCATTATAAAACATCAGCCAGGTAGTCTCTATTGGAATGGAGCTTCATAGAAAAAAAGAACTGGTTTCTCAAAAATGCACTGCATGGTGACTGGGGCTGGGAACTCGCTGCGTTTGAGGCCTTGCATACCTGCAAGAGCACGAGGGTTTATGACTTGCTCTCTATTCCCTGCTCTCTGTGGACTATCCCAAATCCCTTCATATCTGCAAAGAACTTGGTTTGGACACTTGATTTAGGCAGAAATAAGGGAAACCCATCAAACTGCAGACCAGTGCAATTTTTCACCACTTTCAATTTTAGACTGTGGCAGACAGTGCTGTTTTATGTATATCTTCCTTTTCCTTTTCCTTTTCCTTTTCCTTTTCCTTTGTCCTTCTTCCTTTGTCCTTTTTCCTTTTTCCTTTTTTTTCCTCCATTAAGGTTTTCAGGGTCCTGCAAATGAAATCCTTCATAACTCTTCCCTTGCTGGCAGTGTAGACATTTTTTTCTGCACCTTTCATGTTGTTAGCCAAGAGTGTATTCACTTTTCTTTTCTGTAAGTGCCAGTGGTGTTGTTCCTCTCCGTATTCATCTGTTGTGCTTTGTTATTGCCACTTTTCACTATGTGGCAGTGACATATTGCCGGTATCTTGGGTGTAGGTCTTATGGATTTGAGCCTGTAGCTCTAAAAATATAGGCCTACACTACTAACTCTCATTGATTAAACATTTTTCAAGCTGCTCTGCATTGATAATTTGCTAGTGATGTTCTCTGCTGGTCACAGCCAGAGCCAAAAAGAGGAGAAGCCAAGGAGATGATAGTTCATAAAAGAGGAGATTTCCTGCATTGCAAAGATGACTTCTCACAAAATATTTGATTTAAATTTGTTTCATGCACTCCCATGGGAGACTGCCACTCTTCATGAGTCCAGCATATAGAAGGCAGAAGAGACCTGAGCCTGGATTGTCAGTGTGAAATGAGCTCCATCATTCAAACTGGATGGGTAACATAGGGAAAAACATGAGCTCCTTCTCATACAGGGCTATGCTGATCAGTTTTAGCTTTGTACCACACATTTTAGGTTTGCAAGCTAGTTGGGAAAATAAAACCGCTATTTAATTTTGCATGTCACGTTATTTTTGTTTGGGATTTTTCTTGACCTTCTAAACCACTTAAGTAGATTTGAAGGGAAAAAGCAAAATAAGAAATAGACACCATTTGTTTAAAATGATAAAGTAAAACTTCACATTTTCGAAAGGTATTCTTTTTTTATTCAAATGTTCCAAAATTTGTCATGCCATTGCAAGTAGTTTCATCCAACCATTCTCTGATTGCCAGGGAATAAGATAACAACTAAGCATAACTCAAGTTAATGAAACTTCTGGCCTCCTTTCTGACGTCCTCCTGCCTTAGGAAAAACCCATGTTTCCTTGAGGAAATATCTCAATAAATTCATAGATGTGACTTCTGGGAAACCAAGGTCTTTTACAGTGAAGTGTAAATGTGAATTGCTTCCTTAAATAGGCTTTGAGGATAGACCCTGAGTTCTTGTTCTGACAAAACCAGCAGAATATTGTCTCTTCTGCTATTACATTACAAAAACGTGACCTTCTTGTCTTCTGGTTCATTGCAACATTTTGTTTGGTGTGTTTCTCTGAGATTTTAATTCCTCAGTATTAAATCAGATGCGTTATTACTGCACAGTGAGATGTGTCGGTAGATATTTAGGATCAAATTTGCATACTCTGACATCTGTTTTCCTGGGTGCTTTATAAACGGTTGAGTAATGTGGTGCCCAGAACATCACACAACTGGAGATAGGCTGAACCTTTTATCCTTAAGTGGAACACTGCTCTGTCAGATGCATTGGAACAAAACATTTTAATCTATGTGCTTGTGACATTTGCGTTTCAAATCAGAATTTCGAACATTATGGTATTCTTAATTCAAGCATATCTGTATCTAATGGTGTCATCTTCAGAAATCACTTCTTGCAAATAAGCTCCTCTAAAATACTACATCTGTCTTATTTGCTGCAGGTAGTTAAATAGTTCCACCATCTAACAAAGAAATCTTTTCATATTTGATTATCTGTTTTTTAAATGTTTTGAGCAAAGGAGACATAAATATCTGCAAGTTATATACAATACCCTGGAATTTACCTCCCTTTAAATATAGTGTTTCTTTATGAGCACAGGAAAGTTATTCATTAGGTTTTCCATTTAAAAAAATGTAATCTGAAAAACTGAGAAGCGGTTTCTTTGCCAGGCACTGTATTATCCCCTGAAGAGAGAACAGATTGGAAATTTAAATAAATAGATGGCAGTTACAGTAGAATGAACTAACCGGGGATGCATCTTGTGCAAGATTCAGGTAACATCAAGCCTGACAATCTCAACCCTTGCACATCATTTGAAATATAAACAACATTTAATTGCTTGGGAAATAGGATATTTCACTGAGAAGAAAGCCACGCTGCTTTCATTATCACTCTGCACTCGAAAGCCAGACTTGTGGAGCGCTGCAGAAGCGGTGCAGTTATCCAGAGAGACAAGTCTCACACAGAAAGGATCGAGTTCAGTGCAGGGCTACGTCAGAAGGGGAGGCAAAGCTGAGATCCTCCAAACAAATCCAATGAATGCCAGGTTTAATTGCTGCTGAAAGACTCCAGACCTTTTTTTAGCACAATCTTTTTTTATTAGTAGTACATCAGGACAGAGCCATACAACGGACATGTTTCAACACTTTAGCGTCAAATCTGTTCACTCGCCCTTCCCGTTTTTAGATCATCATTTTCTCCTTCCTTCTTCCATATGCTGCTGACATCTGCTGTGACACAATACATCTGGCGCCAAGAGCCTCGCACAGGGGCTTTGAGCAGGCATGGTGCGAGGGCACTTTTGTCTACTTGCAGAGGAGCATAAGGTGGGTTCAGCTATTGGCAGCCTGGTAACCCAATTCCCTGGGCACCTCCCCCTGAAAGCCTGGAAGAAGTACGTTTGCTGTTAAGTGTATTACTGAAAGTGTCCTCCTTCACCTAATCTGTATTGTGTCAATGCAAATTTTAAGGTTTTAATATAAACCTACTTAATTAAATGTACCTTACTGCAAAATGAGTCAAGTTAATTACTGTGAAGGGGGAAACTGCAGCTTGCCAATCTGAAAGTTTGTGGTGTGATTTTGAGAAATAGGGAGGAAACTCAATACCCTCATAATTACTTTTTATTGGAAATAATGGCATCAGCAGGATAAGATAATGGATTTCTGTGTCTCACATGAAACACCCACCTCTGGAAGAATCTTGTGTGATTTAATTTGGAAGAAAGAGCTTGATGATACAGGGGGGAGAGAGTACCTTTTAAGATATCTTTTAGTAAATGTATATACATATTTTTATCAAATCTGGTTTCAGCTAGTCATTTATTACATAACTGGAAAAGTTTCTTGATTGTAGCGTACAGTTAAGGCTATTTAAGAAATAGTGAGGTGGATATTAATAATTCTTTAAAATAGCCCTTTGGCAGTAAGAATTTTTATTCCCTGCTTTTCTCTTATTATGCAGTGCCATTGGGTTAAAAATGTTATTAATCCTAAAAGTACCAGACCAATGTGTGTGTTGCATGGCACAATTATATAAGGTGTTTGAGCAGGGAAAAAAAGAAGGTGAGGGTAGTAGCTGAAGAGTTGTGTTTCTAGGTCAGTGGCAGGCACTCTGTGCAGGAGAAGCTCTTAAGCCAAGAGAAAAATAGGTCATCATTGTGGCACCAAAAGTGGCGTGTGCTGGGAAGCAAATTGTTCCTGATGCACAGGGGAGCTGGGCTGAACCTGCTGATGAGAGGGGTTAGTAAACCTTTTCCCTGACCTGATTCACCCACAGCAGTCACTCGCTGTGGTTTATTATTTTTCATATTGAATTCAGTGATTGTGGTTTAGAAATCTTAGTTATAGTCTAATAAATTATTAAATCAGAAGTCCGATTAACAGTAACCTTGGCTATACATCCTCCCCTGGCTGCAGTTACATGGAGTGAAGAAGTTTGCATCCTACCACTTTCCTGTAACAGCTGATCTGATCCCAGTTTGGCAAACTGGAGTGTGATCAGCCGAGCAGTTCCAGGCAGACCTGAGGGCAGTGTAACTGTGAGCAAAGGGTCAGTGCTCAGCAGGTGGGGATGAGGCAGGTGACACAACATCTTCCTATGGCACAGCTACAACTGACCGAGGACAGGCTGTCAATCAGAGGCAAATAGATGGGACATATCCCACGACTCTCGTCCCCTCTCTGCATGCCTTGCAGCATACTCATTCTCAGTGCTCACAAGAATACCTTCAAGGGGTGTTTGTTAACTGCATTTCTACTGGTCAGGGCAGAGCTTAGCATAAGGGCACACCTGTCCCTTCCCATCTTACAGAATGGCCAGAGAAAAATGAGATCATTAATGCAACCCAAGACATACACAGCCAGTGCAGGAGCTTTCTAGGAGTAGTCATTAGGATAAAGAACAACACCTCTGTCTTTTCAGCATCTTCTTGCAAGCCTAGGAGATTGCATTAGGGGAGCAAGATTAGGGACAAGAGATAGTATGTGCTGACTCTGGACAACACCATGGCCCATAGGACAACATAGAAGGATTGCTGCGATTTAGAAAGTCTCCAAGTGTTGTGTGAATTCTCAGATACCTTTCAAACATTTGAGAAAGCCCAGAGTTGGGAAGATCTAACAAGGCTAAAAGCAACTGTAGCCCAGTGTTTGATCTTGTCCTGGCTAGAAGTCCAGCACACAATGTCACTCTTGAAATACAGAAGTATAAAGTTAGCTATATTTGCAATATATCTATAAATGTAAAAATGATAGTAAAAAGAGTGTTTGAATGCCTAGCTTCAGAGTGATGGATTAGTCTATCTCCTTTCTAATGGCTAAGGCCTTAGACACTGTCAGCCAAGTTGTGAAGGCATCTTATGGAGGTGCTTAACATTGAGAGATAAGTAGTCACAACATATCAGTTTACTCTGAGCTGAATTCTGCCCTGTGTTACATCAGGAAAATTCCACAAGATGGAAGTAAAATCTGTTTCCAACACTTTTTCTCAGTATACCATTTTGTAGCAGTTCTTGTCATAGCTTTTTCTATTACGAAGTTTATTCCAGTTGGGGTTGCTTAGACATGGTCAAATTACAAGCAGAAAAATGCAAAACATTTGTCAACAATTATTCCTTTTTTTTCATAGAAATATCCCTGTTGACAATTTCCCAGGCAGCTCTAGGGATGTGTTTTCTTTTCTTTATATTTCGTTTCATCTAAGTTGTGAGCTAGGATTTAAGTGCCAAACATCCTCAGTTGATATAAGAGGAATTTGAAATATCTTATCTCTAGAGGCCTGTGATTGAGTCTAGCAGTACCAGGAAAACTCTGTCAACAGACACCCAGCAAGCCATCCTCAATAGATGGGTAGTATTAAAATGACATAGCATGTATCACAGCTTGCAGTATGACTGAATACCCAACACAGGTAAACAAATGCTGGGTAGGTGTTCTGTAACTGGTGCACTTGTGTAACAGTTGGGATTACTCTGACCAAATGTAGACATCTGTTGCAGAGATGTCTATATATGGGATCACCCCAGGCTCCCTTTACAGCCGATTGAAGGAAGCAGACACTTCTGGGACACAGTTCACCTCATCCTCAAAAAAACAGCTAAAACAGGACTGACAAAGCCTGTATGACAAGTGTCCACCTCTTT
>NW_009594996.1:19613-23291 GCF_000690535.1 Cariama cristata
ACAGGCTGGGGGAAGAGCAACTGGAAAGCTGCCTGGAAGAAAAGGACCTGGAGGTGTTGGTCGACAGCCAGCTGAATATGAGCCAGCAGTGTGCCTAGGTGGCCAAGAAGGCCAACAGCATCCTGGCTTGTGTCAGAAATAGTGTGGCCAGCAGGACTAGAGATGTGATTGTCCCTCTGTACTCAGCACTGGTGAGGCTGCACCTCGAATGCTGTGTTCAGTTTTGGGCCCCTCACTACAAGAAAGATGTTGAGGTGCTGGAGCATGTCCAGGGAAGAGCAACAAAGCTGGTGAAGGATCTGGAGCACAAGTCTTGTGAGGAGCAGCTGAGGGAGCTGGGGTTGTTTAGCCTGGAGAAAAGGAGACTGAGGGAAGACCTGATCACTCTCTACAACTTCCTGAAAGTTGTAGAGAGCTGTAGCCAGGTGGGGGGTCGGTCGGTCTCTTCTGCCAAGTAACAAGCGATAGGACAAGAGGAAACGACCTCAAGTTGCGCCAGGCGAGGTTTAGGTTGGATATTAGGAAAAATTTCTTCACCAAAAGGGTTTTTTTTTTTTGGTGACATCGGGTATATGGTTGGACTTGATGATTTTTGAGGTCTCTTCCAATCATAATGATTCTATGATTCTATGATTCTATGGTTGTCAAGCATTGGAACAGGCTGCCCAGGGAAGCGGTGGAATCACCATCCCTGGAGGTATTTAAAAGATGTGTAGACATGGTGCTTAGGGACGTGGTTTAGTGGTGGACTTGGCAGTGCTAAGTTAATGGTTGGACTTGATGATCTTAATGGTCTTTTCCAACCTAAATGATTCTATGGTTCTATGAAAACATGCTGTAACTTGGAGGAGAAAAGAGCTTTCAGTGTTGGAAATAATTTGCCACATGCACATTTTAAAAGAACAATTACATATGGGAGCATGTCTTATATAAAGGAATTTATTTTAAGAGTATGTTTTTAAACAGTGTATATTTATGTGCATTCTACTGCAAGGGAATAATTTTGAATAGAATTAGGAGTTTTGTTTTGTTTTGTTTTGTTTTTTTAATGAATGGCTGCAATCATAAGGCAGTTCATGCTCTGTTTAATTTAGATTCCATTGCTGCATTTCTTCTACTATTTATCTACTAAATAAAAAATAAATGAACAATCTGGTATA
Organism: Cariama cristata; assembly: GCF_000690535.1. NCBI lineage: Eukaryota > Metazoa > Chordata > Aves > Cariamiformes > Cariamidae > Cariama > Cariama cristata. The sequence goes on from NW_009594996.1 coordinate 20,774, forward strand.
AAAATCTGGTTTTCTAAGTGAATCTCTGATTGCTCAGAAAGAGTCACTGCATTCTGGATGAAGAAAATTAATTTGTGGTGAGTTACCTTATGGCAGTCACCAAGTAGTCAACTCAAGAATAGAAATGAAGGTGAAATCAGGAAATTTTAAAACTGTAGAGAAAAGATTTTGTTAACTAATGTGCACCTCTTGTGCGTACATTACCCTCTAGCATTTTTTAATGTACCTTGTAATTATGTAATCAATGAAGATGCTGATGTTTACCGATGAAAGGATGTTTTCCTGCTAGTACAGAGCCATGAATTCACTATAACAGACCCACAGACCTCTGCAGCTCCCTGGAAGTATAGTATGTTGAAAAGAGGTTTTCAGCGTGTCCTTTTAAGTGGGTTGAATCTATGTGGCAGAAGAATGGCGTGTCTATGACCATCCCTTACAGACACCAACTGTGCCTGATAAAAACAAAACAAGGGGAGGGGTGTTTTAATTTCAAATAAACTCTACAGTAAAACAACACACAGGCATGTACTGGGGAGAGATTAAAGCAAGAAAAAAGGAGAATGTTTCTGTGCAACTGATTTTCCTCATGCAACTCTGTGAAACATTTTTGCTCAGCTCTGCACACTGTTTCTTCACAGGTCATGGTGTACCTCCAGAGGTGCTTTTGTGTATGATTTTTCCCAACTTTGCTGTTCGTGTCTTGACCTAGATTGAATGGGATAATTTACTCTAAATGGTACTTTGGTGTTGGATGATAAATTATGTGTGATCATATAGATAATGACATCTACAAGGAAAAAAGAAGAACATTCAGCTGTAGTTAGTCTACTCACAATGAGTTGTATCTTTGGTGTTAACAGGCTAGTGCCATCCACAGGGTGACCTGACTGTACAGACTGTTGGAAATTGCATGCTAACATTGCTAGAAGCCATTACAGGTTATTCTTATTGACTACTGTAATTATAATAAACATTATGTTACAGGGATGAGTTCTTGACTGTATTGGATCCGTGACATCCAGCTCCCATGCATTTCAGTAGGCTGAAGATTTTGTCCAAGCCTTTTGGAGAGCCTTATCCTACTGTTTGCTTGCAATGAAGAGGCTTTGCAAGAGTCCTGTTTACATTTGGCTTTTCTGGGGCCCATATTCAGCCAACCTGACTCATCAGAGCCACTTAATATGTACCTGCTGCATACATATCCAGCAAAGCTCGGAAGTCCAGTCCAAGGGGACAGTATGGAAAGAAAAGATGCCTGTGGGACTCTTCCTCCCCAGAGGCAATTACTTAATGAATGATGATGATGAATCACATGTTAAAGTCAAGTCACAACAGATACATCATTGTACAAAGGGAGGGTGTTATAATGGTCTTGTTTTGCATATTTTTTCAGAGATCTTGGATGAACATGCCTATCCATCTGTGGATAGCAAATCCTGTTGTTGTAGCTGAAAGCACGTTTCAGTTATTAAGATGCTAAAGATCAGGCAATGTAAAATCCATTCTTCACAGGCTGTGGGCATGGAGCATGTCACTAGTCGTCTCTGTACTTTAGACTCCTCGCCTTTTAGGGAAGTGATTACTGATTCAGAATAAAAGCCCAAATCATCACTTAAGAATTAGTATTTCATTATTCTTTGTACATGGAAAGCAGAGTCTTCTTACAAACTATGTCCCATGTTTCTGTATCCAGTAACACAGTTGGTTGGGTTTAATATTTTCCAGTTTTCATTTTAAGTGTCTTTTGGTTATAACTATAACTTCTCCCCACCATAACTGTATACCTTCTCCTATAGAAAGGTATACCTACCATCTGAAATATATATAAAGAAATCTAACCAACAAGGACTAGATAAGCTGTTTAAAATGATTTGTTGGGAAACAGGAGTTTTATAGAATAAAATTCTGGGGAAAAAATGAGATCGAATTGCACAAAAATGATTTCACAGGAAGACACTCTGTTGTAATAACATTTTCTTGCAGTTCACCCTAAATGGGACTTAAAAAGAAATGTGTCCTCTTAATCCTGATGAAGCCAGAAGTGTAATGGATGCTGTGCTAAGAGTCTTCTGTGGAAGCCGAGAGCACTGTCAGAGAAAAGAAGATTACTTGGGGAGAGAGTGCACAAAGTCTAGCCACCAGTTTTGGCGATCTTTCTGTGGAGAAATGCAACTTTAGTTACCTGAATGGTAAACATAAAGCTGTAATCCAGGTGTTTGCCTGGATTCATCTGGAATCCTTTAAAAAAAAAAAGTAAAACAAACCACAGACAAATAATACAAAACAAATACAGAAACATCATCTGTTCAGCTCAGTTCCTTGTAATTAATCAGTGCTTTGAGGAGGAATTGTTCAGCCTTGTCATTGTTCATCAATTAAGAATGTGATGTTAGCGAAATCTGTTGACAAAAGTACGGCTGAGCCCAAGCTCCAAGACTGAGCTTTCAGCCGAGCAGATTAACACGGACACATTTCATTTCCTCAGTGGGTCCAGTAACACAGAGGCCTCCTAATTCCT
>NW_009594996.1:23322-32501 GCF_000690535.1 Cariama cristata
AGGTCATTCCATATCACTGGACGGCTTAAAGGAGACGTTGTGAAAGCAAGGATTCAGGCCACAGGGGCACGGGGGTGCTTTTTTGTTGTGAGAAAGCTATTAAAATAAGCAGAAGACAAGTCTTGAAGGAAGATTTATGTAGCTTCATGTGGCAATATTGGCTTCCTACATCTGATAAAACAAAGGACCCAAAAGTTGCCCAAAATGATATACTGCAAGCGGGATTTATGGTGATTTTAATGTGACACAGAGCAGAAAATGTGTTCTCAGCAGGATATTTATGCCTGCAATTTAAAACCTGTGCTTTGATTGTTCTAGATGATAGCAAGTTTTCAGAGGCCATCACGGTGCTGCTTACCTGGATTGAGCGAGGTGAGGTGAATCGTCGCTCTGCAAACCAGTTTTATTCAATGGTGCAGTCGGCCAACAGCCACGTCCGCCGGCTCATGAATGAAAAGGCCGCTCATGAGCAAGAAATGGAGCAAGCCAAGGAGAGTTTCAAAAATGCCTTAACAGGGATCCTCACTCAATGTAAGTAACTCCTTTTTGTCCAATGTTGTTGTAGTGATGGTGGTGGTGGTGGTAGTGTTTTTTTTATCATTTTGTTTGGTTGGGGGTAAGTAGTTGCAATGCAGTCATATTCTACTTCATATGCTATTCCATACTCTATGGCAATTTGGAGGAACAAGGACCATTCCTAAGAGCTTATTTCTCAAGGTGAGCAAAGTTTCAGTAGTGTTTTTGTTAATAGATGAAGACGTGCTCTATGCATAATGTCTACTGTTGCATAGACATAGCGCTTCAGGAACGGACCAGACAGAAGCCTCCCTGCTCTGAGCAAAGATTATGCTTTTGTGGAGAGAAGTGATATGTAGCCTGTGCGTTGCAGCTAGTTAACTAGGCCAATTACAGAATAGAGGACAATTAGGTTGTATTTTTAGCCTGGGTTTAGGTAAAAGGAGGTAGGATTCATCAGCTTTTAGGGATATATTCACAGTGTACAGGCCACCCCCACAGTAGAAGAATATGCTGTACTGCTGCTGGCATTAGGTCTGCTTGGCTGATACAATGCCAGTATTAATTTGGCATATAAACTGCCTTAAATATTTAGTGCTGGCAGCTATTTCCTTAGTACAGAAATATGATCAATGAAGTTACGTTAATGAGGTTCCCTCATAAAACAATAATCGAGATACTTGCCTAGAAGTGTTCTTCAAAGGGAAGGGAGGACAAGAGAGGAGAAGAGAGATGAAGAGAAAGAAGAGAGTAGAAGAAAAAGAAGAGAGAGGAGAGGAGAGAGGAGAGAGGAGAGAGGAGAGGAGAGGAGAGAGAAGAGAAGAGAAGAGAAGAGAAGAGAAGAGAAGAGAAGAGAAGAGAAGAGAAGAGAAGAGAAGAGAGAAGAGAGAAGAAGAAAGGAGAATAAAGAAAATACAGGAAGAAGGGAGAAAGAAAACTAATTTCATTGTTGCTGGTTTTTAACATGTCTACTCAAGGTTGCTCAAGCAAGAAGCTTTATGATACTCAGAAGGGTGGAGCTGTCATATGCAAATTAAAAACAAAACCCAAGACAATTTATGAGATGGAGGACAATGTAATTGTTACATTGTAATTTCTGAATCACACCCATAATCTTTACATTAAAGCCTAAAGGCTTTTCTGCAATATTTTTCTCATCCCTCATTGGTCATCCTTCAGAAGTTAGGGCTGAAGGCAGAAGTTTGGATGGACTCGCCTGGGTTAGGAGAGCAGCCCTTGGAAGCTTCCTGCATATGTGATGGAGAGCTCAGCATCTTGGAAGACCAATCCACCCCAGGGCACATGTCCTTCTAATTTAAGAGCTTAGACGCTTGAACTTAGGAAGAAAGATTCTGGGCCAAAAGCATTTGATTTCCGAGGACATATGTTCAGTGAGTAAATTTTAAAGACCAGCTAATTCCCTTAGTAAGTTGTTAGACAATGTTGTCTTCCATCTCAGCATCTAAAAGGCAGTGTGAGGAGCAGAGACACAGGCACCATGCATGGCTATACCGTTCAGTTCACACCAGGGCCTCTGTAGTTTTATGTGCAACAGCCAGCCCTAGCATTTGGAAATGCCTTCTTCAGCTGCATTAAAAAAAATTCCCCATTGTCAGCAGGCTGAACTTTAGTTAAATCAGTCTAAATTAGCCCGTTTGTCACCAACTGTTGTAGAACATCTGTCACTTGGAAATAGAGATCCCTGTAGTTTCAGGTGGAAATGTACAGTTTTAGCTATCTGGTTCGTTCCTGTAATGTACTGAATGCTGAACTTACAAAACTAGAAATAGGTCTGGCTTCAAAACATGCATTTCAGAGTGCCACAGTCACAGCAATGCCTGGAAGAAGAGAGTTTCTGACAGAGCTGGCCTAGGAGGACAAGGTCAGCAAAAAAACAGGCTCAGGGAAAGGAGTTACACTCTGTGGATTTTATAAGAACAAATTTTATGAGCTTTCCAGATGCTCCACATTGGTTATTTTATAAACATCATAAACATTGACCATTATTAGCATTAATGTGTCTTATTAAAATTCTCTGCAAACTTGCTACGAACAGATGGATGATGGTTTTGCTTTACAGGTGTATATGCCTAAGATTGCTAAACATGGAGACTGTGAAATGAGCTTCCCCTTTTCAAGAATTTTCCTGTATTTGAACTGATCTGAGGAATGTTTTTCATGCATCCTTTCCCATTGTTTTCCCACAGCCCTGTATAATCGTTTACAATATATCACTTGCTTTATGAAGAAAAATTTGAAAATACTAGATGTCCAAAATAGGTGTGTGTGGTCTATTAAATTCTGCAGAGTAGCAAAAAACCACTTCTGTTGTTCTGCAGTAAGAATCCAAAAATCTAGTGTAATGCTGCAGCTGTGTGGCCATTTGACATAAATATTATAGTATTTTTAAAATGCCATGTGGCATTCATCTGTCAGGAAATAGGTCAGATGTCCAACTCCGAGCTGACCATTCTGGGCTTTCTTTGCAGTCAACAGAGAAAAATAAGCATCTCCAGAGAATGAGTCATCAGACCGACCTCATGGTGCTCTTCCAGTGAGATGAATCATCCCTAGGAGATGCCATTTTTTCTCTGCTGCCTATAGAGGATTCACAGGAGGCCTCGCTCAGAACCAGATGTCCAACTTTTCACATGCTTTGTTCAGAGAAGATTAATCCCGTTTACTGTGTGTAATCTTGATAGAGAAGGACGTAGCATAAAGGAAGAACTTGGAGTTAGATAAAAATGCCAGCATTGTAGCAGTGAATGTTATGGGGAGTAAAGAAGAAATATGTTAAGAAAATGGGCTTCAAGTGCACTCACCTGGAACACACACACTGTCTGTATGGGTCTCAGTATAAAATGCTTTCTTATTAATGAGGATTAGTGTGGCCAGAGCATTTCAGCTTATGGCCCAACTACTAAAGAAGTACAGGTATTGAAATCCCTGCTACAAATTTCTGACTGGAGGTATTTAGAAGATTACCAAGTGGATTACCCCTAAGAATTTGGTTCATGTGATCAGCACGTGAATTAATTACCTGACCAAGATACTTGTGCCAGGATAATCTGTGAAATAAAGTGTATTACTGCTGTCACACCACCAATTTACAGCCCCTGCTTTCAGTTCTACAGGGAGACTTAGCCTTGTTATGGTGCTTCTTCAGTTATTTAAGGGATAAAGAGAGAAAAATGTCCCCTTCCTTCTTTTTTATTAAATTACATAGTTTTTCTAGATTTGAATCTGTACTTAAAATATGGATTATTTTCCAGGATTTGATTTCTAAATTCTTCCACTTTGCTTCCACAGCACAGTTACATGTGACACTGCTCCCTGACTTTCCATGCGTCTCCATTTCGTTTCCTCCCAAGCCACCTTTTCAGTCTAAGCCTTATAGGTGTTGATCCTAATTTTTAAGAAAAATGGAAGCCCTAGAGACATCCGCATTGAGCTTTTTTTCAGACTACACCAAAACTGCGATTCTCTCTTCTGACTTTCTCCTCCATGCACTGTAAACTTCATCTACCTCTTATTGAGGTTTCAGACTATTTAGTGTAGTCTCCCTTGGCAACATTTTCAAAAGTACCTGTAGGTGAGTGAATATCCAAAATCCCATGTTCAAAAATTAATTTGATATCTCAAGAGTCAGACACACAAGGGAGTGGAAGTGTCCCAGTATGCAAGTAGATAGATACACAGTGTAATGAACAGAAGTGCCCCATGGCTGGCTACTGAGCAGCTTATGAAACTCACTTATTTGGTCATTTTTATCAGTTTTACTAATGGATGACTCTTCAAGGGACTTAGGCACCAGGTCCCCATCAAGGTCTATGAATCAGTCTCTCGCATGCCTGTGGGGGAGCAGTGGGAGCATGGTTTTTGTGGCCAGATTACTGGTTTCTGGCCAAATTACTTCCTTGTCACATGGTGGCCTTCACTTTTATTCTCTCCTTGACCTTCAGAGAATTTTAGTGCCTAGTGATCAGGATGTTCTTTTGGAAAGATATGTTTAAATACCCTGAATGCCAGTGAAAGAACTCAACTTAAGCCTCCTTACTTCCAAGAGTCCTCTAAGTGGTGAGGTCCAGTACTCTGAGAGTTGGTATTGACTTTCCTTAAGGTGTTTGACAGATGACTTTTAGGCATCTGGTCTAGAAAAACACCAGCTGGAGGGAGATGTCTCCCTGCCTCCTGTAACATGACACTGAACAGAGACAACAACTGCATCTATGGCCCATCCCCATCCAGGGGATGCGTAAGCATAGTCTAGCAGCTAGTTAAGGCAGTGGCTTTATATGTATTCCCAAGTGTGAAGCCCTTCCCCTGTACTTTGTAGGATGCCTGAGTTTTTAACCCACCACAGCTGATTACAGACAATCACCAGGGGCTTAGAACTTGTGTAAAGGGCTTGAGTGTCAAAATGTGGGTCTGAAGGTGTGGATATACACATGGTTCATCCTACAGAGCAAGCTGGAGTATAAACCTACAGTCATTTATTCCAGTGTAACTGATCACAGATGCGTCCTTACCTCCTGGTGGATGTGAGGTTGCTGGAAAGGAAAGCCAGTTCCCAGCAACCCTGGGATCCCTTTGTACATTAGCTGGCATCAAGGAGAAGAGATGTGCTGCAGGTTCTCACTCTACCTTGGCAAGCAATAATGAGCTCATTGACTCTCAGTAAGCAATTCTTGAGAATAGGATGTAGAACCCCTAAATCACTTAGACATGTTTAAAGGTTGCCATCCTGAATTTCATTCACAATGGCTAAGTGACAACCCTGCTGTTGGCATTAGGCATGCCAATGGCAATCCAGTGTAGCAATCCCTAGCACTCGGTATTCCGAGCCAGTATACACCAGCAGGCCATCCTGGTATTTCCAGGGGACCTTGTGGACAAGCTACATACTGACACCTTTTTTTTTCCATTTCAGCTAGTAAGCATCATGCCATCATAATAAGCAATAAAAGCAAAATTCTTACAAAGTTTAATGCAATTTATAAGTGATGGGATGCAATCTTCAGTAGTACTGCTAGAGTATTTGTAAATTGTAAAATAGATTTTTCCACTAACTAAAAAGAAAATGTTGGGTTCTTTTTCTTGGTACAATTCTAATTGTGGTCAGGGACCAAAACCTTGTAGGTTTTGACCACTTACGAAGTTTTAAAATATAAGGATTCATATCTGTGGATAAAAGTGGCATTATTATTTCTTTCAAAGAAGGAAAGGACAGCACCTGAGTGAGTCCCTACTTTGCCTGGACAACAAGCTGACTTCTGAGAGGATCAGAAAAAGGAGGGCAATTTTCATTGTTGCACTGGTATACCTTTGCCACAAAAGCCATGGTGGTAGCAGAGGAAAAGCCATCTGTATGTGACAGGTATCCCAGCTTTGCAAGGAGCTGTGATCAGAGTGATGTGCTATGATGCTCTGAATCTAACAGCTCCCATGTAGACGTACTACAGCACTATGCTGATAAGGGTGAGAAGGGAAGCAGGGAGGCAGCCGGAGCAACTGGAGTATTAGGCCCCATCTAAAGCAAGTGCACAGCACCATCAGCCAGAATTTTGTGACCGCTCTACTTGCCATTTCCTGCTTTGATTTTTTGAAAATGATCTCAGGATCTGAACTGCATAGTCCGGTTTCAGTCATCGTGTAGACATTCTTCCCATCTTGCTATCAAGAGAAACTAATTTTCACTCTACAGCTCAATATAGAGGGTGCCTACCACTTCTTTCTGCTGCCAGTAAGCTTGTTTTCTTCCCTATATTCTTGCATTGCATGTGAAGGTGTACATGGAACTAAGAACAGGGATACTCATCTTTCAAGAAGTCCTGAAACCGAAGAAACCTGGAAGTATGAGATTATGCAGTTTATCTGCTTATCTTGTTGCAAAGCATCCTTAGCCCTGTTATTCCTGACACAGGATATGAGGCTAGATACAACTTTGAGCTGATTCAGTAGGGCCATTCATTAAGAAAAATCAAAGGTTTGGCGAGAAGACAGTGTGTTGTGTCCCCCTCCTTTGGAAGATCAGGATTGTCACCTCGAGTTTTCCCTCCCTTCCTAGTGAAGGACTTTAGTGGTGTATTAGAGTACATTGACTTTTTGTTAAATAGCTGTTAGGTATCTGCTATAAATATACATTCTCTCCCCCCTCCCCCAAAAAATAAATATGGAAGTTAAATAATTCTGAAGGGAAAGGCATTCTCAACAGACTGAATAAAATTCTCCTATCTTCAGGTTTGTTCATTTTCATTCTCTGATCTCTCTGGATATGATTTAATCTTTTTTAACATTATCAGTGCCTTCACAGATAGAGTCTGAATTTTTAATATATAAAAAAAGAATAAAAATGTTAAAAATCCTTTTTGAGCTTTCTTCAGAAAAGGATTGGAATCAGTTTTGTTTTTCTCATTACAGATTCACTTCAAAAGTTTCGGTCTTGCTTTAGAAAAGGTAGAATTTACATTGATATAGTGGTGATTACTAAAATCACTGTCTTATCTGATTTGCTTTAAATTCTGTACTGCAGTCCTTTCTCCCAATAATCCTTCCACTTTTTAGTATATTCTCTTAGTACTAAAAATGAAGCCAGTTTCATTACAGATATTGAAAGCATGCTGGTTAAAATTCTCTTAGCAGTCAGACTTTTTATATGCATTCATGCTTTCCGAGTATTCTTTCAATTGCTCTGCACTAATAACAACTTTTAAAAGGATTTTCCTGCTCTTTAATTGTCCAGTCTTACAGTCTTTCTTTCATTTGCCAGTGACTAATTCAAAAATATGAGCTTAATTTACATGCAATTTTTAGGTCATCATTAAGCTCTTTGTGAAAGATTGAGTCATATAATGTGTTTTTAGACTGCAGTCCAGATCTCAGTTGGTGTCATAGAATGCCACTATAATACAAATAAAAACATAAATCATTCATGTCATTAGTTGCCACTATTACTTTCTACCTTGATATATTTCTAAAAAAAAAAAATTAAATACAAAATAACCTCCACAATCCATCCAGTCCCATTTGATTAGCTCATTTACTTGATGTGCTCTTTGCTTGCTTCTGTACTCGTAATTTGTCCGGTAAAGCTCAGCTGGGTATCTCTGTTCTTTTTTTACTTGTCCTCCCATTTTCTATCTCCTGTACACATGTTCTCAAAGGCATTTCTATCCAGGATGCTGTAGCAGTGGCAGAGAATAGAGATGAGACACTCCATCTCTCTTTTACCTTGCATTGTTATAATTCCTCCCCCCTTTCTGGCAGTGTAACCCTTTGCGGTTGCAACTTGTAATGTTTGAGGTAGCTTATTCCTTTGTGTTTCATTTTCTTTGAATTTCTTCATTCCTTCCATTGTCTGTAGCCTTCACTCCACCTAAAGTCAATAGGAATCTTGGTATCAATTTAAGGGTGGCCAAAATTTCAACAGAAGCATTTCTCCTGTTATTTTTAAGACTTCTTTTTTTAAATGTATACCATTAAATATGCGTGGTGTTTTACAGCAAAATAAAAGCACTTCCTTCCAAGAGATTTCAGTCTAAGGCCCTGTTTTGACAACTCATGCCACTTGCCTGGATCCTGCAGGATCTCCTAGATGGTGCAGCAAGGCTCAAAGCAAAGAAGCATGTCCTTTAATCACATGGAAATATGTGCTTGGTTTTGAGCTGCCTTGTTGAGTAGAGATGAAGGTAAGGGCCTGATGTGTCACAGAACTGAACTGTAAATGTTGTATGGAATTGAACAATAAGGGTTGAGATTAAGACATTGGAGCAAGGAAGGAAAGATGGAAGTTTCAGCCAAAAGGTTTTCTGAGTTGACTCTGCATATCATGTGGCCTTCACATCTAAAACTGTTCAGGCTGCTTATAAGTGAACAAATAAAGCTTGTAAATATGAATATGGATATGAATAACCCTATGCAACTACGACTGGTTGAAATACTTCCTCCCTTCAATAGACACTAGTCTTGCTTCATGCCAAATCACTGGATTTGTCCCGAATAGTGTAGTTCATGATGATGACAGAGATGTTATGGGAGCAGGAAAAGAGTTTTGGAAAGAGATAGACTATGTGGGAGGGAAAGATGGACACGCAGAGAACAAGGGAACAAAACCACAGAAGGAAGATGATACTAGAGGCAGTAAACAAAGAGAGAAGAGGACAAGTCATGACAGGCAAGGGAAAGTAAGGCAACAAACGGAGAAGTAAATGTTCCCACATAAGACGTGTGAGATGATTTTTTGTTTTGATTGCCACAACAGGCTATGGCTGTTGAAGCTCCTCATCCACCTCTCTATTCTTTTTCTTCAGCACAAGAAAGCATATTATGGCTGAAACAAACAGCCGCAAGATCCCTGGACAATTATTACTTAGAGAGAGTTCTTTCACTTAATGGCGCCTACCAGAGTCACATTTATGATGTTCCTTCATCTCAGAGTTCTCTTGACGTTCTTTATTTGGACAGTGTTACCAAAAATATTTGTTCCTACTTTTGCTATTTTTAAATCTGAGACCTGAAGAAAAGGTCCACCTAACCATAAATAACAATGAGAACAGCTAATTAAATGCAGTACGTTGAGGATGGCTTATAATCTTGTCAAGCTGATGGAGAAAGTAGAATTCACTTAATCTTCCTTTCAGTTGGTGGGGTGGAGGGATGGGGGG
>NW_009594997.1:0-9269 GCF_000690535.1 Cariama cristata
CCCCACCCCAAAAACTGCAACCCCCACCCGCTCCAAGTCCCATGTTCCTGAATCTGATCACATACTTCTGCTTCAATATAGAATAAAATTTCACGAGAATTTAATACTCTGGTCTTGAGCTTCCCACAGAGCAACTGGCTTGGGCTCCTTCACGGAGACAGGGTAAGCAGTAGGTGATGGAAGGTTTTCCAGTTAGCGTTGGCATACTCCACAAAGCAGAGAAGGTATAGAAATGGAGAAACAGATATAAATTAATAATTAAAAAATAACCCACCTTCACGAGTAACTACACAGAAAATACTTTCCATGCTATGTAAGTAATACATCAACATTTAAGCTGATTAAAATTTGATAAACTACTAACTTCCCCATTTTCTGATAGGAAGGCTGTGGCCCGAGATAAAGCAGTGTCATGCTGGGGAGGACAAACACCCTAGCATCCAATAAACTTTTCATGCATTTATTTTGTTAAGAATGATTTCCATTTCCTTTGTAACTCTTTGTTTATTAATGAGTTGACTCATCCAGAGTCCAGCAGCTTGTTTCCACACCAGAGAGATGGATTTGCACCCCGGCCAAGTGGAGTCAGAGGCAGCGATAACAGCCAGCCACAACAATAGTCTTCCCCGGTCCATTTGCCAAGAACAATTGGCAGAAAGGACTCAGAGAGTAACTTATCACCAGCGCAGGGAGAGGCTGAAGCTCTGGGAGCTCAGGGGTTGCTGCTTTGCCTGCCGCAGATAAACAGCAGGATGCGACCAAGAGCCAAGCTCACATTGCAGGCTTTACCTGGCAGAGGAGGAGGCAGGCACCCATCAGTTAACATAACACTCTGTGATAACCAGCCAGTTATTTTAAGTAGCCTACGACACAGCAGACTAAAGCAGCAGGCTTTTTTCAAGTGCCAAATCCACACTGACAAAACCCTGAAGATAGTTTGGTCCTGAGGTGTGTGTCATTCATGAATGCATACGTGTCCTTGAATTGGTTAAGCCTCTTCTCAGATGAAGCGCTCTATTTTTAAAGGTGAGTGAGTCGTCAGATCCTGCATTATGGGTGATGTGAAATGTGCTCACAACAGTTAGTGTTTGATATTTCAACCTGCTTCTCTTGAGTCTTGTTCGCAAAATGGTGAGCACCTCTTCATATCAACTCAGCTGTGTTTGATCCTGATGGCTCTCTTGCTTGAGAGTAAAAAAATAGGAACACTTGAGGCAAATTCTCTTACAAAAATAGTATCAAAATTTGACCTTGTGACTGCATCATGCTTCTCTCTGAGAGAAAGTCTCCCTGCTAGCTAGTCAAATAAATTCAGACTTCACAAACATGATAACTCTGACAGTTACAGCTGTTATTTGCATGGCTTTTTGGACAAAGCAGACATCTGATTAAATAGCATTTTGAATCTAATTGAAAAACCCATGAAGACAAAGATCTGTGTGACACAAAACTCATCATGATTAATGAACTATGGCTCAGTATGTTTGATTTAACAAAAGAATATGGCAAGTTTTGGGGTTTAGAGCAGGAAGCAGTGTGAAATGGTATGTTGTGTATTGTCCACTACAGCTGGCCTTCACACTGCTGAAGTCCCTTCAGATGAAGGACAAATTGGAGCGTGTTAATTTGTTCTGTGTTTCTTTATATGCCATACCCAAATTTTCTTCTTGATCTGACTCAATGTCAGAAAGCATCTTTCCAGTCTGGCTTGGTAGAAGTTATTTTTTGTTATTCTTTCCTCTCCTCTGTCTGTACAGCTAGATTGTATTGAGATCCTTCCACTTCTTTTTCTGCGGTCCTGTCTTTTCCATAACTTCAGCCAAATCTCTCATTTGAGCTTTTATTGTACCATGTGTTGCTCTTCAGCTCTTGCAACATGCTCTTTGCAAGTGTTACAGCGACACATGCTTTCCCTCCAAACTAGGTGTTAAATTCAAACTCCGCTTTTATTTGTTTGATCATGCTACTTCTCACTTCAGATCTCAGAGCTGGCTTCCATGTAGCATCATATCCAATTTAGGACTCTAGTTTCTTCAACGCAAGGACATGAAATTACTGTTGCTTTTTAAACTCTAAATTTCCTGGTATTTTGAGTTCTAAAGTTAGGCTTTACTGAACCATTAACATTATTTTTGTTTCGCAACAGAAAGGAGAGGGGTAAAAAACAACACGAAGATGGCTTGCAATAAAATTTTTCAGAACCACTAGACCAAGAGATGAGAAAGTTTCTGATTTCCGAGGTATATCTGAGTTCAGGGTGGCAAAGTAATGATTTCCTGTGAATCAACAATATTATTATAAAATTTGAACATCCAAAATGTACTTATGCTGTAATCTTTGTCAATGAGCCCATCTCAACCTCCTGTCTTCTCGCTCCCACTTTATCCCATCACCTCTAAAGTTAGACTGTTAGCACTAGAGGAAGAGACCACACCTTTCCCATATCTTTTGGGTTTTTTTTTAAGAGCTTAGCCCATTTTTGCCTGCTCTATAAATAAATAATAACCAGTGTGGTGCCAAGGAAGGAAAGGAAAAAGCTACATTAGATCACAAGACAAAATAAGAAATCAACAAACTTAAAAATAAATATTTTCCTTACAAAATGCAACAGCTCTTGGGAGAAAGTAACACATTTGGTGTTCTGTGACCGAAATTCATCTCTTTGCTGTAGCACCCCTGTTCCTGACTGAAGAGTCTGCCATGACGTTCAAGGACATTGGGGCACCTAAATGACGAGGCAGAGCAGCAGTACGAGCTTTTTGCTGAGTGCCACCTTGCAAGCCACTGGGACGCAGTGGCTGCAGGGCCAAGGCTAGAGATGCTCCACGGGCTGCCAAAAGTTGAGGTGGGGACCAGCAGTGACCCCCACCTTCAGCTACTTGCTGTAGCACCCTTCCCTTGTGCTGGGTGTTTGCCAGCAGGATTAATGCTGTGTCGGGCTCTGCCAGGCAAGGGTCTGCACAGCTGTGTCAGCACAAGAGGAAAGGGAAGAGTAAGCGGTGGGGCCAGGATCTGCTGACATTAGCATGAGTTTCTACTTAAACCAGCGTGGCAAGTGGTGGTTGAGTGTCTCTTTGTCCCTAGTGTTAGCCCAGAGTCAACATGTCACCAATGTGGCTTTAAAAACCCATTAGCATTCATTTCCCTTAAGGTATTGGGGTTTTCAGCCCATAATCTTACCTCATCTGTTTCTAAGCATTCACCCATATAGGCGTTAGCAGCGTGGCAAGTTGTTTGGCGTTTGATGTAAAGCAACTACTTTTACTTTAATTATGCACTATCGAATTGATTTGTCTGTTGAGTTTTCATTGTGCCTCTTTTCTTCCCATCTAATATCTCCTTAAGCCTCCTTTTTGCAGCGTCATATTAATCTTGCCTAAGATTCAATTCTGCTTTTCATTCGGATTTTAGGTTTTTTACAAGGATTTGAGGAAGCTGGAACACAGTTCTCCATCCTGGATGGTTGTTATCTGATTTTTTAAAGTGTTGTAGATTTCTTGTCTTATCAGTAACAAAATATAGATAAGGAACATGAAATACATTGGATTCCCAAGAGAAATATAGGGAGTGAGGAAGTTAAACACCTCATGCGATCAGAAGGGAGCATTGTCATAAACATCTTTCTAAAAAGAGATCAAAATGTACAGCCACTTCAGGTGCAGCAGGACTCTGTCTGTGTAGGAGCGTGCTTGGAGCTCCAAAATGCTTTTGCTCTCTTTCTGACCTGGAAAGGCTGAGAAATGCCAGTCAGTCCCAAGTAACAGTAGGAAGGAGCCCACAAGAGAAGTTATGTTTCAAGGATGGAGGAGATTTGGAAGTGCGATGCCAAGACTGTCAGTTGTTTCCACTGCAGTCATGATTACCAGACGTACTGGACTGCAGTGTATCATTTCTCCATCTGTACCCTCAGGATACTTTTGGCAGCTGATAGAATTTTTTATCCTGTCTCAAAGAGCTCAAAGGACTCTTCCTACCACTACCAGCATTGGCAGCATCCTGGTATTTCAGTTTTGGCTGGATACCATCAGTGAATCTTCCACTTGGACCCTCAGCTTCTTCTTTTAGAGTTGCTTCTTCACGTAGAGCAGTAACATTGGCTGGAAGAGGGCTCTAAGCAGTCAGCTCATCTTTCTCCAAGCCCTTTCTCACCACAAATTAGTTAAGACCACACTAAAAATGCATTATCTGGTAGCTAGCCCAGGTAGTAGCCTTTCTTTTTTTGCACAGTAAAGGACTCTAGAAGTTAGGTAACACTTTCAGCTGCCTCCTCACTTCCTTTCTATGCGGGCAGATGCAGCTGTTGGTGGTTTTTCTCCCCTCCCCAGTGCGTGATTCTGCTAACACTTGACAAATGCACCTGGTAGGCGTTTCTGAGACTGAGGAGCAAACAGCACCGAACACGCTCGCCGCGCTGGTTGGGAAAGAGCACCTGATGTTACTTCAGAATAGCACTTGAAAGCAGCAAATGCAAATAACCCTTCCTCCAACCACAAGTCAAGTGGAGATCTCCTCTAATTTAATCCAGCTCTGTAGGTTTTAGCAGAATCTGTCCCCTAACTGATCCAAACAGATCAGAGACCTAAAGATCTATAGATCTTTTAACTTTTCAACAAATACTGCTATTCTGAGCTGCCTGTGGACAATGCCTTCCTATTAATAATTAAATACAGTCATGAAAAAGTAATTTTCTTTCTTGATGCAGAGGACACTGAATGTTTCCCAGAGTTTCAGACACGGTGCATAAACAGCACCAGGACAACCCCCAGCAAAAGAAAGCCATGTGTGGGATGGCAGCTTGATTTGGAGGGATGGTTCAGAAAGTGGTGGCTGGAAGCTGCTGAAACATCAGCTTGAATTTGGCTTCATCTCACAGAACTTTGCCTTTAGTTTAAGGGGGGAATCCTGTTCATAAGCTGTGAGTGGTCCAGCATTGGAAGCATACTGTTTTAGAGTATTAAAAAGTGTTTAGTTATTGTCATTGACTGTGCAGTGCTCAGCACAAGAATAACCTGTCTACATTTTTGTAATGCTCCAAGAAATGTGTAATCTAGTGCCCTGATAAGATGGTGGGGAGGCCAGTGTGCCGGTTGCATTTCTGATACTGGCCTTAAACAGTTGCTGTGGTTCCCTGGTACGTGAGCATGCAAGGAGGAGAGGTACAAACCCCAAACGTCCTCCTCACCTCTGAAGAGATGAGATCCCCAATGTCAGGACTGCATTTACAGGGTGCTTCGAAAATGCATGTTGTGGGTAGGTCAGGGCTGCATGCTCCTGCCAGGCTGCCTCATGAGGTGGAAGGGAATAAGGCTGCAAGGAGCGAGGGAGAAGAAGCTACTTTGTTTTTTCTGCAGGTGCTCTTCTGGGACACCACTGCAGAGTTCAGCATCTGATAGAGCTTTTACTAGGTCAGCCTGGGACTCAACGCACCAGCCTTATCCTTCACCTCGCTTTCCCAGGGCGTAAACAGAGAGAATGATTGAAGCGGCTTTCATTAATGAACATTTGAAAATGTATTAAAGATTCAAAATAACTGCAAGAAAGATTTTTAGTTAATATTTAGTTTTATCCTTCATGGAAATAAACTTCTATGGCCACTCCTTTGCTCTCTTGAATATTAACACAATTGTGGTATATCGCTATATGTCTCTATATCTCTATAGACAGATAAATATTAAGATGTATATATCAATAAACTGGAAGAAGTATTCTCTGAAGTCCATTAAATGAGATATTCCAGGTATCTGATAATTAAAAATTTTCCATTAATTTAAATATATGCACTTTGTCTGAAAAAATTTAATTAACATAGAACCAGCTGATTGACGTTCCATGTAACCTTCTTTACTCTTCACTAGTTCTGTGTCATTTGCAAATTTTGCCACCTTAGAATTCTTTATTCCAGACCATTAATTTAAAAGTCCTGCCTGGAGGCTTTGCAATCTTAGCTCATCCCAGCTATCCCTGTTTTACCAGTAGTTTGTATTGTTTTTTCCTTTACACTGCAGTTTGTGATAGCATGTAAGACTCCGGTCATGGAGCATGTCACATCTGTGCCATGTGTTGAACGTACAGAGAAGTGCAGGAGGATGCCTCTGTCCATCGACTGCTCCTCTCTGTTGTGACTTTGAGGTTTTTTCCATCTCTTTGTTGGTTTCTGATTCAAGACGACAACATTTTTCTTCTTCCTCTGTCAGTGGCTAGTGTCTTCCATAGGCTGTTGAGAGTGCTTTCTGTCAAAGCCTTTTTCAAAACCCAAGTACATTTTTTGAACTAAGTCCTTTCTCCATTTCCTCCCTGTTTCTTTGACAAAGTTAGAAAATTGTTCCTCCATCTGACCTTTCTACCTACAATTTTAGTGATGGTCAGTGACTGGAAAAGCAATGTCTTAAGGTACCTGGTGTATCAGAGAGGTGCCTTGTAAGAATTATTATAAACAAGCAATATTGCACAGTATTACCATGTAAAATTAATAGTTGACACCCTAAGACCAGGTCCATTTGATTCAATGGGACTCGAGGCATGTCAGTATGAGAAATGCAGCATGTAAATCCCCACCTCCTTCTTTGCACTGTCTCATTTCAGACAACCGCTGAAGACGTAAGCAGCTGAAGGCAGTGCGGTACCTCTAAAGATGGGAGTGACACAAAGCCCTGGATTTTGGTGTGCCCTCCAACTTTGTAAAAGTTTGAATTTATGACTTGGGTTCCAATCAGTAGTAATTGTAGTCCAACAGTAGTAACTGTTATGTTAGAGTACCTGAAATGGTAAGTCTCCTTTCACCATTAGATGTTGAGCATGCGAAGGCTTGAAAGTGTGACTCACTGTAATAAACCAATGGCGTGTGTTGACTTATGGAGCTGTATGAAGCAACTACACTTCCTTCTTCTGCTATCTGAACTTTATCAGCAAACAGAGGTCCCAAGCCAGATGTCATCATGACGGCAGGTGTTAATAGTAATAAAAGATATTACGAAGCTTATTTTTCAGCATGATTTCTCATAATTATATTTTTTTAAATCCATGTTTTGATCTTTCCCTGCACAGTAGGGGTGTCCAAGTAGAGTTGCGTGACAGCTGTAACCTCACCATAGTTTGAGTGAATGTGTTATAAGGAACAGGAAACAACAAACTTAAAGGAAAAATAAAGCAAAAAGTTAATCATATGCTAGAAGTTGTTCCTATATTTGCTAGCTGGAGTGCTCAGTAGAACATATTTACTATTTGTGATATCTTTTTTCCAAAGTAATTTGCAAGTTTTCAAAAATCAATCCTCACATCACTCATATGGATTGAGTATAAATTTCTTTTCAGTGAAGCAAAAGTACAGACTTGTCATCGTACTGAAAGTTTTTAAGTTCATCATGTCTCTCCAAACCTGGTGGCACTGGAGGCTTCAGTTTGGATACTTTGGCTGATGATGACTGAGGTAGGCTCACACAGGCAGCGCCTGCCCACCAAGAGTCCTGGAGGTTCAAGTCAGCTGCCTGTCAGTCATGTGCTGACAATAAATGATCCACTTTAAAAGCAGGATCTTCCATTAAAAAATAACTTCCATTTCCAAACAAGCTCTGTGTACACAGCCTTATCTAGAGAACCCTATATTGCCTCCACTTTTAGATAACAGAGAAAGAAACCGTAGCCAGGATCACATCTCAGTCGATGAAACAAACACCCTTGTCACAGGTGCTGCCTGCTCAAGGAGGATCTGCTGTGCATCAAACAGGATCCAGAGCCTGTAAACATGCAGGATGGATGGCTTATGTGTTCCTTGAGGTACAACCCAAATGGTTTTCTGTTCTTCTGGCACTTAACACCAACCTGCTGATATTATGGTCAAAACAGCTGTTTCAGGCAGCCTTCATTCAGATTCATCTCATTCAAACATGGAAAAGAAAGGTGGTTTCATTGATTGTTTTATGCCCTTTCATTTTAATATGGTTAATTCAAAGTCTGAGATTCCTTTTTTGCTGAAAGCTTCTGCAGGTCCTAGAACCAGATATGTATTTCCATGCAAAGAAAGGCTGTCACATGGGTCTTTAAGTAGAAATATTGCTTGACACATAAGCCTGAATGGTGCATGTTGATCACTTCTTCCCAGTTGTTTTCCTCACAATACATTAAAGCATGGGTAGTCTGTAGGCAGGAGACCCTGTTCTGTTCTTTGCTTGAGTTATTTCAAATTTACACTAGATTTGGAATAAAATATATGCAGAATGGATTCATTCTATCTGAACTAACTGTCTCACTGGCTAAATGTCGAGTCAACGAGTGCTTAACCCTGGGTTTCCTCTCTGTCCTGCTCCTATCATCCAAAACATGCTTAGCTCTTGCCCCTTATTGTCCTAATGTTTGTGGAAGGCGATGTAGAACTCCAAGATACTGTTTTAAAGTTGAATCACTCTTCCCAAAGAATTTCATATTCCTTGAAGATAACATTGTAATTTGGATAAAAAGTATATCCACTTTGCAGCGCATCTTCCTGGTGTGAGAGAAAAAGTGCTTTCCTTTTTTCTAGAGAGTGAGACACGTGTGTGGTTTACACGGCCTCATGTGCCCTGTGCCAGTGGGAATGATGGTTAAATGCCTATGCTGTATTATTGATTTAGCGATATGATCTGCTTGCCATCACAGACTCCACGTAGTGCTTTGTACACATGAAAAGCAAGTAGTTATGGCTCAGCTTCTGTTGTTTGTAGAGGTTGAGAGCTCTTTAGTGTAAAAGAAAGTCAGACCCTGAGCCTAGTGCCCGTTTTGAGTATATGAAATCATCGAACACTATAAATAATACAAGTTCAGTAAGCAATATGTCAGGATAAATACATTTTTAATATCATAAAAACAGAGTAAAATTCTCCCCCTTCGCCTTCTCAAGCAGGAAGATGAGTAGCAGAATACGTGGAGTAAAAGGCATTTTATTTATCTGGAAGTTTCATAGCGAATGAAGCTTCAGAGAGGTGTTTGCTGGTGACTGACTGTCTTTAAGAGGAATCTTATGATCCCCTGTCACTGTTTAAGGCTGGGCTGGCGCTTAAAGCGGGTGGCAGATGCTTTCTGTTAACCCCGGCCTTTCCCAGAGGGGGTAGGAGAGGAGAAAAGGGAGAGAGACTTATGGGTCGGAAACTTAAAACAAACTTTAATCAAGCAATAACAATGAAAAAGAGTATAAGTAATATTAATACTAATACTACTGATAATAGAAACAGAAATATACAAAACCAATATTGCTCTTCCTGTTGATGACCGCGGCGGCTCGCAGTGCTCACAGGGCA
>NW_009594998.1:0-17674 GCF_000690535.1 Cariama cristata
ATAAACCCATGCTGACTGGGCCTGATCAGGTGGCTCTTCTATATGTGCCGCGTGATGGCACTTAAGATGATCTGCTCCATAACCTTCCCTGGCACCAAGGTCAGACTGACAGGCCTGTAATTCCCTGGATGATCCTCCTTCTCACCCTTCTTGCAGATGGGCGTCACATTTGCTAACCTCCAGTCAACTGGGACCTCCCCATTTAGCCAGGACTGCTGATAAACGATTGAAAGTGGCTTGGTGAGCACTTCCACCAGCTCCCTCAGCACCCTTGGGTGGATCCCATCTGGCCCCATAGACTTGTGTGTGTCCAAGTGGTGTAGCAGGTCGTTGATCACTTCCCCTTGGATTATGGGGCCTTCATTCTGCTCCCCATCCCTGTCTTCCAGCTCAGGGGGCTGGGTACTTGGGGAACAACTGGTCTGACTATTAAAGACTGAGGCAAAGTAGGCATTAAGTACCTCAGCCTCTTCCTCAGCCTTTGTCACTGTGTTTCCCCCTGCATCCAATAAAGGATGAAGATCTCCTTAGCCCTCCTTTTGTTGCTAATGTATTTATAGAAACATTTTTATTATCTAATACTGATATCAGATTAGAAACCTACAGTAATATCGTTATACATTGAATATCCAAAAAAACATGTGCATCAAATGGTATTCCAAATGGGGTTGAAGAACCAAATAGGTACTGAATATCTAGATCTACTTTCGCAGATTTTTTGTTTTTAAAGGGGACAAACAGGGTACTACATAAAGAGCAACAACTTTTCCACAAGAACTCAAAACTGTTGCTGAGATGCTGCCTATTGACCTTTACAATTACACCAAACACACATATAATAGTTTCTCAGGGAAACTACATTTAGAAATAAACATTTTTAAATACTTAAGTTTATACAGTTTTAAACCCCATCTCAGTATGGTGTTTACTGCTATAACACTGCTGTGGTTCACAGGTGGTTCAGCAAAAGGTCCTCAATGGCTACTTTACTACAGCATAGTTGCTGGATTTAGCTATCTCTTGAGTTTCCAAAGAAAAATACAAGCAATATTAATTATGTTTTTACCAGTAACTCCAGAAGAAACTCCTTGTCATAGCTGGAGTCTTGCCCTTCGGGCAGGGGCGGCAGGAGGCAGAGGTATGACGCCACTTGGTGGAGAGTATTTGAGCTGCATAGAAGAAAAAAACAGAAGCTTGCGTAACTTGCACAGAAACCGGAGGGAGAGAGAGCACTTACCACAGGTTTTTTTTCTTAAAAAAATTTCAACTACGAATTTCATCAGAGACCAACAACTACTGATCAGTATTCTAAGTGAAGTTTGAGATATTTAAAGTATTTCTTTTTGCAATTGTTACAAACTGCTTTAGAGCACTCGCATGGGTGAAGCGTGCTCAGCCACAGATGTAAGCTGTACTACTCATCCACAATAAATGGAGCAAGGTGTGAATACTTTTTATTGTTTCAACGTGTACCTGCAAACAGAACCAAACAACAGAGCACAAATTGCCTTTGTCAAAATAGACTGTTATCCTTTTAAAAACAGCATTTACAATACAGTACAGTTAACACAGTGGTATACTTGTATGATTTCTGTTGCAGTTTTTGTACAGAACAGAGTAAAAAAAGCTAAATTAAAAAAGTTAGAGGTTAACTACTGTACGTTATTACTGCTCCAATTACTTTAAGCAGTTAGTTATTTTCCAGAAAATTAGTACTTTCTGACATTCATTAGAGAAAAAGGAAAACAAAGATATTTTTCTTACATTGGAATTCTAGCACTTCACTACTAGGGGACCCAAACTCTCCCTGCTTCCTTATTTCATCAGTTGTAAAGGCACCATGACAAGTCAGAAAGACTTGAGAAGTCACATGAAAAGTCAGAAAGAAAAAAGGCTAGAAATTTGCTAAATGAAAACACACTGAGAACAAAGAATTTCAATTTCATGTTGAATTTGATTTTCATAACTTACCTAAGGGGGCCAAATAACTTCACCAGTGAATCACGAGTATCTACTGCAGCTACATTTGAGAGTGCAAAGTCATATAACTCCGGGAAATGTGCAAATGCTGCTCTCTACAAAAGACCCATGCCCAAAAACAGAATGTAAGCATATTAATGAAACAATTTAATAACAATCTAAATATTTATACAAAAGCATAGCTGCTTCTGATTCGTCACACGCAGTACCCTGTGGACACTAGCAGGACAGAAATAAAAACCAGGTGAAATCTGTTTTTCTTAGTTAGCACCACCTATTTGTTACTCCTATGCTTCCAACAATACCTTTTTTATATACCCTCCTATCAGCATTTGTTCTGTCATTAAAATAAAACATAAGGGGGCAGACATGTAGCCCTGCAGACAATTAGCAAAAACAAGGAACAAGTTTAATTTAATCATGCTTCCTTGAATTTTTTTATTAAAACTGATGGGAAAAATTCTAAAATGTGTATTTATCACTTTATACAAGTGATGTGAATTTTTATTTTGTCTCTTATGTACAATGGACCACTATTGCTACCACATGTGTATGCTGTCCTGGTTTCGGTTGGGATAGTCAATTTTCTACTTAGTAACTGGTACAGTGTGTTTTGAATTTAGTGTGAGAATAATGTTCATAACACACTCATGTTTCAGTTGTTGCTAATTAGCGCTTATCCTAAGTCAAGGATTTTTCAGTTTCCCATGCTCTACCAGTAAGCAGGTGCACAAGAAGCCGGGAGGGAGCACAGCCAGGACAGCTGACCTCAACTAGCCAAAGGGATATTCCATACCATAGAGCGTCATGCTCAGTATATAAACTGGCGGGAGTTGGCTGGGAGGGGCTGATCACTGCTCAGCGATCGCTGCTTGGGCATCAGGCAGCAGGTGGTGAGCAACTGTATTGTGCATCACTTGTCTTTCTTGGGTTTTATTCTTCTGTTATATTCCTTTTCATTACAATTATTATATTTATTATTGTTGTGGTTAGTATTATATTTTAGCTTACTTTAGTTATTAAACTGTTCTTATCTCAACCCACAAGTTTTTACTTTTTTTCCAATTCTCCCCATTCCTGGGAAGGGGAGAGGAGTGAGTTAGCAGCTCTGTGGTGCTTAGGTGCGGGCTGAGGTTAAACCGTGACAGTACTGATCTTGAAGAAATGGTGCCACCTACTGCATAATCATAAGTTAAGTTCCTACAGCACTTAATTTTCCCTTCTTAATAGGTTTAATGGGAGCAGTTCATCTCAAAAATATCAAATCAAAAGTGGTGGTGTTTTGCTAGAACATATTATTTAGTCATAGTCACATATACAACACTGAAGCATTAGGTGTCTTCAACATGGTACAGAAAGTCAAGTTAAAACTATTCCTGTAACTCAAAAGGAAAAACAAGGGGTTTGCTTTGGGAAATAACTTAATGTCTATTCCAGACACAATTTAGACTAAACCAACAAAACCAAATCCTTTCCCTCCCATAAGCACTTTGCCATCTGCCTACCTGTAGAGAGGTAATTCTGTCATAGTGAATTGTTGTCATCTCATTCTCTGTCAAAGCATTTCCAGTCTGATTATTGATTTCAAAGCCAGTGTAGAATTTAAGCATATCTAAAAGCTGAGACATCAGTATAAATTAGTGGATTAACAATAAGAGACACCCTACCACAAAAAAAACCCCACACAATTTAAGAGGACAAATCTGGGCACCATGTACAAACAGGAGGTCCTCAAAGTTCTTGAAGAAATGGACTAGAGAGTGGTACCTAAATTTTATACTTGGCTGATGCACAAAATAATTTTGGTCAGATATCTCACCTACAAGCCATTGAAATTACAGCACAGCCCACCACCAATGCAGTTTTTTTACATACTAGGACTTGAAACTGAAACTAACTGCACTAGCCGGAGGTTCAAGACACTGAACCCAACTTATGGTTTGCTTCTACCAAAAGGGGGAGGTCTTGCTCCCTCCTGCCCTCTCTGATGCCCCCTCTGGAATTCATTCTATCTTTCAATGAGATTACTTAACTAGGAAGAAGAAAATTATTGAGACGTGCTGCTAACTTTGTGTTCCATCAACACTGATCCTCAGAGAAACTGAACAAACGCCAGAGACAGGGGACAGGAAGAACAGCTGAGATGCAGGAAAGGGGACACATCTTCAGATCCTGCCAGAAAAAACAATATACTCTCTCTGACTGAGTAAACTGAAGGACAGTAGTGAAAAATGGCTGCACTGTAGAACAGTCTGAGGTCAAAACAAAGCACAGAAGAATGCGCTGGTGACAACTTCTGCTATACGTGGGGTAAAGCATGCCAGACGCTGCACCGTTTTCTAGGCTGTACTTTAAAGAACTGTTCAAAAATGTAAGTCACACACATAGGTACAGGTAAGAAAGAACTACTGTCTGAAGGATTTAAATAAACACGTAGTTTGCATCCATCAGAAAAATGTCTTAAAGAAATATAATATAAAACAAAACAACGGAAGTATGCAGAGCCGCATCAGAACGAAAAAATTATTTTCAACAACTTTGTACCTCACCTGGCAGAAGAGATGACCCTCCTTCTCTCTTTTAGCAAGACTGGACAGGTAACAGTGAACAACAAGATGGGAGTCATCTAACACTGTATTAAACCAGCGCCGTGTGGGAAGCAAAGCCTGTGGTAAACAACCTCACCTTAATACAAGCAATTCTTCAGAATGTAAGAAATCCTGGTTTCTCATAATTTTCCATTTCAAGAAGGCATACCAAGATCAATTGTTGCACAGTTATTTACATATCTAATACCCTAACAGAGGTTCTCATATCAAAGCAGCCTTTATGTTTACCAAGACATTGGTTTTATGCAGGTAGGTGGCTACAAATACAGCCTTTTATATGACTGGGAGCACAGCACAAACCTTCCGTTAGTGAGATTGCATCCTGCCAATAATAAAAGACAATTAAATAACGCAATTGTTGTACTACTAAGTGTCTACATAACAACTGTGTGCTACAAAAGGTATGTCAAACTGCTGCAACATTGTATAAAATGTTTGGTTTCTATGCTTATTTCATTAATTTTAAGCTTGTCTTTCTCAAGATCGCAAACTGTCTTTCTTCTAAATGGTATGATATCTTCTATTCTTGGTAGGACACACAAATTAAGTCTAAGAATTTTTCACATCTTAATTAAAACCTGTAAAAGCTTTTTGTAAACAAAACAGAGATCATTTCTTCTCTATGTAAAAAGCTTAAGCTGCCATATGTAGCAACCCTTCAACAGCATACAGTAGTACACATCAATAATTCAAGAGAAAAATTAGTTGTTCTCAATGGAATCTACAGACTGAATTCAGACAGCCAAAAAGCATCAACATGGTGTTTAGAACGAAGATGAAGAAAATAAAAGAATCTGTAGTAGAAAAATGTTAATTGCCCTGCAAAATAATTACAAAAAACACTCAGAAAACTGTAAGAACTTTCCATGAGGTCATTCCTTTCAAATTATCAAATCACCAAGTTTTGATGGCAGTCTATATACTGTAATATGAAACAGTAATATTCTGAAAAAGGCCTTGACATACGTAAAAAAGCCCATTAACACAGTACATGCTACCAAGACAAAAACACTTGGATTTACGGCTAATTTCTCATTTGCTTGTCCAGTCATTTAAACAGGCTTCATAAACTGTTTGAATTCTAACATCTCTGTAGTACCTAGCGAGAACCAACATTAAATGTACAGCCTTTAAGCATTCTGGCTAACAGTCAGACTTAAGATTAACTTCAAACACCTATTTTCCTCTTATGAGACTACATTACATCCATAACACAACAAGCTCTAATTTAAAGAATTCATTCTATTGCAACTACAAGCACAAGCTACTTGAGCAATTTAGCAGAGGACAGTTAGTCTGTATGAGTTCAAGATCAAGCCACTTTAAAGTTCTCTATGCTTATTGTTTCAGAAAAGTCTGTCTTATTTCAGAATGTCTTCTAAATCTGAAGTTATTTTAAATAAATTGCTACTTATGTGAGAAATCGTAAATTAATGTATTTTAATTTGGTACTGTGAAGTTTAAAATTGTCCCACCTTGTCAGTACCTGATGAAAAATTTCACAAAACCTCGCTTTGTCTCCTATTACTCTGTAACAAACCTAGATCACCAGAACTGTTACTGCTAAATAACTAATTCTAGTCAAATAGAAATAGTTTGCATTTCACAACTACTGACACGTTCTGCGATTATACCCTACAACATAAGATGATTTAAGTGACCTATTACGAATTGGGAAGAATACTTCTGGGTTATTCCTAGTGGATTAAAGTGTCACACATTTTCATCAATTGCCAGAATTATTACTACTACTCCAATTAACAAAGTCTTCTTCACTGAGCAATTTAGGATCCTAGCTTTCTCTAACAGTTCATCTGGTTTATAAACATTACTCATCAGTTCCCAATGTGGATGCACTGCTGCAGTCCCCTATTTACATACAGAAAACCACTATTAAGCAATCATATGCACAACTGTGACATAACCACCTGCCAATTGGAATAAGGCTGTAATAATGACTTTACGCATTTAAAACCTAGAAAAGCACACCTGGAAACAGGCCGAAACAATTTAATAACTTACCTCAAGATCTAGCATGAGTTCAATGAATCTCTCACAATAATGAACTTTGTCCATAGAAATAGGACCTAGACAGAAAAAAAAAATTTTTTTTGCAATTGATCCACACCACAGCATATTTGTACTTGAACTATTCTTTAAAAACGTAATAAATGCCACTAACATCCTAGTGTTAGCTTTTAACAAGATTAAAAACCTAACTAGCACATTCTTCTCTTTGTGAAACAATCCTTCATCGCAAACCAGAAGAATTTTGGATATGAGAAAGTAATGGAACCAGAGTTTTAGGAGTGATTTTATCCACTCTGAAAAAAAACAACCAACGTGACATACAGAAATGCACTTTTCCACAAGATACCAACGGCCCGCTAAGCTTCACAACTTTTAACTCCAGGCACTCAAAAATACCTATTTAAAATCTGCAATCAAGGTGTGTTCAAAAGGCCTTGACAACATTCAAAGGTACTCAGTGGTGACTACTAAGAAGCCTTTAGAATCACATCAAAACACACACTAAGTCTGTTTTAATGAATATCTATTTCCTGATGCCTCCCAAGAACTGTTAATGTAAATCTTCCTAAAATAGGTCTTGCATAATTGGGAAAACAGAGGGGATAGGTATTCCTTCTGAGGATGAGACAATATCTAGAATATCCCCTTACAGCTCAGTTAGGAGCTGAAGTTTGCTAAGAGTTTAAGAGCAAAAGCAGAACTCTGCGAAGTGATTTCACCCAAATTGTGCTGTGCTTAAAACACAATAAGCCTTTTTTTGTCAAAAGGCTAACACCTTCCCGTACAAACAGTCTTCCTTTCTAAATCAGGCAAGCATACAATTTTCCTTGTCACAACGACTTATAAATCAAGAACAGTCAAATCTTACAGAATTTCACTCCACTTAGGCTTTTGTTCTTACTGTAAATCAACAGTACTAACAGAATAGAGCCTTATGGTATGCATTTATACCACCTGTTTAACAAGGCATCTAAGTATGTATGAAACGATTTAATGCTGTAAGACACAATAAAGACTATCAGTACCCAGAAATATTTTTTTTTTATTAAGTCCATACTGAACAGAAGAAGAATAGGTTTAAAGTAGCTTTCTGCTATTTCATTTTTAAAGCATATACAGATTTGAATAGTAATTTTGACATGAAATCCATGCAGACAGACATGGATTTCACTAAAACCCCATCCAGATATGGTCTCCAACCTTAGGCTGGTATCCTAAGGAATAGTTGCTTCAGCAACAGGAAAGAATTTAAGACAGATTACCAGATAGCAAAGTAACATAAAAAAAGAACCATAGTTACCTGAGATAGGTATTGATTTTAGCACAGAAATGAATTTCTGAATAAGCTGTGAAAGAAATTTTCTCTCCCGATATGCCCTAAAATCAGACATATGACAAAAGCATTAATATTCCTTAAATGCAGACTAGAAGAATATTGTATCTTTCACTAATACAAAGTTAGCCGCTTTAAAATTCATATAATGGGAGCAGGTTGCTTTGAAACACACCTAAACTGTTTAGATGATAACTTTTCTGTCTGCACTCAGGCAGGCAGATTAGCAGAGTCTACATTTTTAGGCACAGAACTGATTAACAATCCATGCTTCCACTGAGTCAAAGACAAGACGTATGTGATCACCTACACCTTACCACATAGCAACACAAAAGTATTGGAACATTTAACTTGGGTGAGATACACCCAAATTTATTCAAATACTCGCAGAAGCTGTTTGTTTAAGAGCTAAACATTTGCTAAAGGTCATGAAAAAAGACATGTAACTACATGACTATTCTTTTATGGTTTTCATCCTATAGCTCTAAGATTTGGTATCACAAATTCACTAATCAAATAAAATATTAAGTTCTGTAACAGTATTTTGCATAAAGACTACCGGAAAACAAAACAGTTTCCAGAAGACCACATATGATCAATACTTATCTGCCATCTTCACGTTTTTTTCAAAAAACTTTTTTTTTCTACTGAAACAATTTATTTTAGCTGAAACACAATGAATGCATTAAGGGCTTTGGATTTAACAGGAAAAAAGGTGTAACATACTGCATTCTTGTCTCCTCATCCATTTTCCCATCATTTTTCTTAATTAGATTCCAGAATTTTCTTAGTTTTGGTGTCTTTTTCAGCTCTTGTTCCAGCCGTTTCTGAAATGTTAAAATGGTACTCAGTCACTAAGAATCCTTGTTTTCACAAGAGATAAAAATACAATCTAGTCTTCTTATTAAAAAATAAAAAATATATAACAAACTGAAATAAATAGCTGTCTCAGACTAATCTTACTAAGTATCACTACAAAACAAGAATGTAATACTGCTAGACAGAGTCTTGCTAGATGTCAGCTCCATTCCCCAGTCCCTGTGATCTCATGGCCTTGTCTACAAATTATAGCTTGAAGAAGCTACAAACAACAAAGTTTAGGTTTATGAAAAATTACACAATTAATAATTACAGTTACGTGGAAATTAGCAACAAACAAGAAAGAGAATTTTACCAAGCACACAAAAATATAATTCCATAGCAATGCAGGCAGCTTTAAATATCAGACTTCCATAACAGTATTTCATAAGTATTCACTTTACAGTACTTGGATAATGCCTAGAAGATTGCTTTGCCAGTTTACAGTGCTATGCTTACAGGTTGTAGAGCCATCCACATCGGTAAGGAAATGAGCTGCTGCACCTGACCTCTGATCAAATCCACTTCCTGTTAGAAAATTACAGACAGAAAACGTTTCATTTTAAAACTCTTATGCTTTCTGACATGCCTGTCTTACAAAACACATCAATGTACATTACCATCTGACAAAAATATGTACATTGTTGTATTAGATTTCACAATTCCCTAACAGGAAACTGCATACAATAGCCCTATGCAGTAACACGTAAAACTGTTGATGATTTTTGCATCTTAGGTTCTTTTCATGGATTCTGTCAGTTCCTAATACTTCAGCAGGGGCCCCATCCACATGAGTATTTTTAGCACAGAAACTGATGGGAACTGATGTTCCTTCTTCAGTCACTTCTTGTTCTTGAACTGAGCTTTCTTACTGTGCTTTCTCTATTCGTTTTTACTCTATTTTTTCTCTCCTGAAGCCCTTCATTTATGAAGTTTCTCCCACTTCATCTATACTCTTCCCATTATCTGAAACAACTAATTTGTCTATAGTTCATGTAACTTCAATTTGTTTCAAATGTTCCCTCTCCAACATCTCTGTCTGTGATCTGGATCTACAAAGTTTTCTTTCTTTCCTAAACTACTGAAAAATTTTCATTAACACCTTAAATATGTCTTCATGGACAAATACTCCATTCTCAGCATTCTGAAATTTCACACTTCAGTTCTCCTTACTTAAAACACTACTGCGACTATCTTGTTCTCCCTTTCACAAAGAAGGGCAGCTTCTAAAAATGCTTTTACAAGCGCTTTTTAAATCAAATAATACACTTTCTAAATTGTCTTGTCTGTGACACACGATTTTGTTCTTTACTTGTGCGGACCCTGACTTTGACTGATACATTCTGTGTGCAATGTAAGTAAAGAAAAAGCCTGGTAGCAAGAGAGGTAATAGAGTACTGTTTCATATAACAGATAATTGTAATTATGCTCCACACTTGCTACTTAGGATCTATAACTGTGTTTTAACTACAGATTGAGAACACAACCTAGCCCAATGCTTTCTTAAAACTAACTCAGAAGTGCAGATAGAAATATCTGAATCTGGTTTCAAAACTGAAAAACAGTCTTTCTCAATAGCTAATGGAAATAATTTTGTGCAATTTCCCAGTCAAACTAAAAAGAGCACAGTAGTAAGTCATCTGCTTTTAATTGTAAAGCACCTTTTCAAATATACTTATCTTTCAAGTACTATTTCAAATGTAAGTCTGAATACATGCCTTTAGATTGCAGTAAGTGCCAATCCTCCAATTTCAAGTCTGTTCTATGACTTTGTGTCAGAGAAAAGCAAACGTGATGAGAGAGATAAAGCAAGAGTCAAAAAGAGGGATAAAAGCCCTCCGGTACCATCTTTTTCTTAAATGGGAATTTTGCCTCATCTGTCTCATAAGACGAAATTGCTGAAACGAAACTGCTATTAACACAGAACAGCATAAACACACTGAAAGTATTACAGTTGCTTTTAGCATACCAAACTATTGAAGCAGTGATCAAGGAAAAGCAGCAGGACTGTCTGTTCATGCAGAGAGTATTCACTATCATTTTCAACCAGCGATGCCTCCAGTATGCATTTGAAAAAGAAGGGAAAGTGTTCTGGCTTTTTTTTGAATGTCTAGGAATAGAAAAGGAAGTTGATTTTGAGTCAGGTTGATATAAATAATTTCAATCTTCATTCACATAACATAGCTTAAGTTCTCTAAATCTTTTTAAGTCTATAAAACGAAGGATTAGTTTTTCTCTTTTTCATTTATTCTGACCAGGCTGCACAAGCAAAACAGATTAACATAGGACAAAACAAACAAGAAGAACAAGTGGAGTAGATTATGTTGGGGGAATGTTCAATTGGTGATCACACAGAATTATGGTAAAATGACACAGGTTAGAAGAGAACTTGTAGATTTTGGCCAAAATTATGGCAGCTCTTTAGTGATCTGGAAAAAATGAGCAGGTAAAAACCACCAGAGATTAATGACAGTTGTGGAACTCCCATTCAGCTACCTCAGCAGGAAAAAGATAAACCAAATAATCATTGAGATAAAATGGTTTCTTTAACAAAGGCAGCTATGTACTAAATAACAAATTTAACTAAGCTGCTTGAAAAGTAACAAGCACCTGTCATTTTGCATCTAGTACGTATGCCAGAACAAAAAAAGACACGGGCATCATATGAGCAAGTTATTAATCCTTTGAGCTCTGCCAGCACTGAAGTAATGGCACTACTATCAGAGTAAGTGTGCTTCTGAAATAATGCTTGCATAGAATTTCTAACTAGGCTCACATTGTTGAGATGGCCTGCGAGAACTGGACAGTTTGTAGAAACACTAATCATTTCTAAACCCATTCTTACAAAAAAAAACCACATTACACACAAAAGCAGAACAAGAGATTATCTTAGTATAAATCTTCATGCAAGAAAGCTACAAAACCATATTCACAGGTTTTAAGCAATACTCTACTGGATAACGTTAGACTTCCAGTGGTGCCTCCTTATGTCCACAGATATAAAGCTCCTTCTTTCTTTCAGTATCAGAGCAGGAACTTCCCTGCAAATGCCTGACTTTTGTCAAGTGCCAAAAAGGCAAATTATGATGATGGTGATGTAAAGGCATCACACAACAAAACAAAGGACTCGCACACCAGGAGGAATCAGGTGATTTTTTTCATCCATCCATTACTTTCTCCGAAAAGAACACACACTTTAAACCACCATATGAGACATTCCAGCTGAGGTACCATTTACTTTTAACACTACAAGCTTTGCTACCTCCTGTCAGTATAAGTGAGCACACCGCAAAAGCTGCAACTTGCGGATCAAAGTCAATTCTAGCTGTAATTGAAATTGGTTACCTCCCACGCAGGCACATTCTCTCGAAACTTCTCATTCACCATACAGCAGATTGACATTAAATATGCCTTACTGGACACCTCTGGAGAATAATTCATCCATAGGTAATTTTCAAGGTACTGGCTGCAAAGAGACAAAGAATATTTCATTAGTTGCTGCCACCCACATAATCTGTCACTCATTTAAAAGAGCAGTTACCCACAGGGGCTTTTTTCCTCCTTCTCCTTAAAGCCATCTTTATAGTTTGTGAGTAGTTTCTGAAGTCACCTCTCATCTAGGTCACTGCAGTAAAACTTGTTAGACTTCATAACTGCTACAATAGACAGATGAGTTTCTTTTCAGGAAGACACATGCACCAGAGGGTTTTCAAGCGTGACAACTAGCCACAGCTCAATACAAAGTCATAACACGAATTCATGTTGATTTTCCAAAAGGAGAACAAAAAAGAAAAAAATTCACTTGTCTAAAGAATGTCACATGCAGCATTTCTTGGTATAAGATGCAAAGGACAACTACTGTGTAACAGTATATACTGTATAACAGTAGTTGTATTATTAAATACCCCTTTTTGTAAAAAATTAGCAATTATCTAGAGAGATTTTTATGCTTCTAATCATATAAAGGCAATAAAAATATTACATTACTGTGCAACTAAAATTAAACACTGAATATTAGGGGAGTGATTAACTGTTTTCAAGAAGGTTAAAAAAAAAATTACTGGACACTGGAAAATAGCAGCTTCCCAGTAACGAGCATTTCTTCTTCATTAATATGGCACATTCCTTATAGAAGAAAGTTAAAATTAGATCTTAGAGATGAGGGGTTATTTGGACAAACAGCTGTCTGCCTCCTCTAACCTCCTCTTGAAGCTATGCAGGGTAGTTACTCCTGAGGAGGCAATCCTTAAATCATCATTCTTAACAGCATGCTTGCACCTTGTGCTACTTTAACAACCACCAGAAGAAAGTGGCAAGTCTTGCTGCTTCCTAAAGAAGCTGCTTATCCATTCCTTCCTCTCAATGCCTGCTCTAACATTCACTTGGCCCCTCATGAGTCAACTGAGTTTTACCTATTTACTTTTTTCCACAGCTTACTTTTCTGATGTCTTGCAGTAAGGTACTTCAATAGTTTCAGATAAGACAAGTACCATAGATGGTGGGGAAAAAAGGTAGAGAGAACTTGTATGTAACCAGGAGCAAAAGGCTCAATAATGGTCAGACAGGGATTTACACTTTCTCGGAGCTCAGCCAGAATGCATAGCTTCAGAAGGTGCTGAGACAACTTCATAGGCATATACAAGATTAAATACGTACTGCTTCCCAAGAGTTTGGATCTGCCAACAGGAGGGGGGAAATCCCCAAAAAATCCACAGAACGCTATCCATCATTTCACCCAGGAATGACAATATCTTTTAGTAAAACTACTATTATGCGCCCAGGTGAGGACAAATGTACGAGAGCAATAATGAAGGACAGGAAAATCTCATGTGTGTGAAGACAGGAGAGCTTGATGGACAGATGAATGGAGTGGTGGGAAGAAAGGAGAGAAAATGACTTACAGGACAAATGGCAGTAGATGGGGCTATAGACCAGAAAGTACTAAAGTTACATTACAGGCTGGTAACATTAAGAATGTTCACAGAAAGGACAGGAACCTCTAACTCCATGGTCTTGCTGGCATACAAATTCCAGGAGTCATGCTACCAGCATGCCATTTGTTAGTGTCAAACTCCAAAACCATAGCTGATGTTTTCTCTTCCGCCTTTTCTAACAAAGAAGCAGTAAACAGAGGGAAGTTTGTCCTACTTCTCTAGTTAGTGCTACTACTTATGTATTTCAGCCTTTTGAAACAAAGAATCTCTCTCAACCAAAATCCACCTCATTCTGTCTGCTCGTAAGATTTGAGAGATAAAAGAGCCAAAAAGAACACTAAATATTGTGGTTTTAAATATCTTAATATTGCAAGTATTTATCTTACGTCATTTTATCCATGCTTTGTAAGTTCTTCCAGAAAGTCTGAAGTAGCTATAAGGATCTTCTACACAGATTTCCATTTCTTTTCAAGTGAAGAAAATGTTAGTGATGCTGCTGCTGCACAATTCATTTTTACAGATAGAGTAAGAGACTTAATCCAAAAACTTCCTCTGACTTCAGTGAGTTCTGATTTAAGGCTTAATGACACATTCCAAATTATAGATCCAAGTTTTTCACCCATTTCATTCATACTCTCTTCTTTAGTGCTTCACTTACACTAATTCAGAATCATAAACCAAGATACTCTGGTATGTTACTTATGCTTATGAAATTATTTCCTCCTTAAACTAAGCTCTCCTCACTTAATTTTCCTAGGTACAGAATTCAAAGTTT
Source organism: Cariama cristata (assembly GCF_000690535.1). Taxonomy (NCBI): domain Eukaryota; kingdom Metazoa; phylum Chordata; class Aves; order Cariamiformes; family Cariamidae; genus Cariama; species Cariama cristata. Next base: position 14,521 of record NW_009594998.1, read on the forward strand.
TAGTAAGTAGGAACAAAAGAGTACACTACCTTCAAACTGACTTACTGCCCTGCATTTGCTTCTCATCTTTACAGGCTCCTGTGAAAAAATAACTTAAATTTTCACTCCAATTAGCTTACCTGAATTCAAGAAGCATTATCTTCCTAATAGCAAATCTAAAAAGGAAAAAGTAATCAATTAACACAGGAAAGAAAGCCTCCCATATACATCTTAGCTCCATGGAAAACGGCTATATTTTCCCTTATTTCGTTATATAATGAAATCTGCAGAAACATCCAGGAATCATTTCTGCCCCACTATTTGCATGCAAGAGCAACCACTTGAATGCAGAAGCAGCTGCTGTAACATTGTGGAAGCTAAAGTTCCTGCAGGCTCATTAAGCAATCAAATTCACATTAAAAAAAAAAATCCATCTACAACTATATATTTAATCAGTTCGTAACGGTATCTTTTCTTACATGACTGGAAATGGAAGCTTGCTCTGATTGTGTATAGCTACTCTTAGATCCTGTATAGCAACTCTTAGATTACTTTCACAAAGAAATAATAAACAAAATTTTCTCCAGAGCTCAAAATTCCCCTGAAAAGCTCCAAACAGCTACAGTCAAAACCCTTTTCTGTACACACAGCTGTAGAATGCAGTTTATCCTGAACTCTTTCTGTCCCCCACCTAACATTACAATTGATTGAAATGAGACTTGCCCTTTATAAACCTAGTAACGATAATTAGGTAAAGAGCAAAAAGCTAGAGGTAGCACATTCCTCAATTGATTTCTTTTTCTTTACATACCTCAGTGACAAAAGAAGGGACCAGCCTTCTATAACCATCACATAACAAAAACAACATAAAGCACAACAGACTACCAGATCAAGGAACCAAACAATACTATGTCAAATCATCACATTTAAGGATTATGAGCTCATGAACCCACTTTTTGCCATATTCAGACTTTGAAATACCATAATGATTAAATTACTCAAAAGCGTTTGAGTCATTTAATCTGCTTTCAACATGTTAATGCACTTTAAAATATTCTACGAAACATTAGAAACCACTTCAATACAGATAATGTTGGAATGCTTGTCCGTAAGTGAAAGTGACTAGTGTACTTACTTTGATCTGACAATTTCTTTCATATATACATCTTCAATAACCTATGGGAGAGAATATTTAAAAAACAATGGTTAAGAATTTTATATACCTCATAAAGTCATTAAAAATGCACTAAGACATCTTATGCACTCAAAGTTACTCTGAATTAGTTACTCTCTGCTTAGTGCTATTTCATCAACAAAGTCCTAACAACTATGTCTCAGCTCTGAAGAGTCCAAAAGCTTCACAGACATACATTTTCACAAAGAAAGTGAATCAATTTAGGGGAATAACTTCAAGTTATTCTGAAGGAACAACCTACATCTCACCAAGACTTTATATAAAAGTCAAAGAAATATGCAAACTTTTTTATTGTGAATCTTTGGCTTACTGTTGAATTTAAAGACCAGTCTTCACGAGTCAAGTCTGCATCAACTCAGTCATCTGTTGTCACTGTTTCTTTTAACTGACATTTAACCCAATTCCAGAACATTTTTCCAACAGGCACGAAAGAATCTTCACTATCTGTTGCAACAGGCACACTTTGACATCACATGACACAGAGATGCAATTCAGCTGCTTATGAACATCCTACTTCTAACAATCACAGACATATACTATCACAAATACTACAAAGAGAGAGAGTAAACTGAGGCTGGAAAGGGAGATTTAGCCAAATACCCACAAAGGAAAGAAGTCCAACATTTAAGAGCTCCGCACGACAGAAAACCAACACAAAACCAAACACATGATGTCAAATTTTAAACATTCAAAACACGCATACCCACCAGAACAGCACTAAAGTTGTCTGATCAAAGCTCTCTGAAGAAGCTTTTAAAAGAAGTATACAGTTCAGTAATACCTGCATCTTTCATCCTTCTTTGAACATCCTCAAACAACTTTTAACCTCAAAGGAGGTGCTCAAAAAATCTTTTACTCTCCTAAGTTCTTGTTCAAAATAAACTGAACAAATAGCACACACAAGAACTGCACTGCTATAGCACACCTTCCTAACAGTGTCTACATTTATAAACTATAAATACATAACAAATTACAGTGTGTTAAGGAACTCTTGACCTTCCAAGCAGTCTCCTATACTCTTATACAAAACAAACCCCACTGGAGGTTGGCACATCAGAAAAGGGTTGATCCTCATTCTTTTATACCCCAACACAATTCCAGTAAAAGTATTTACCTTTGAATCAAAAGACAATTTTTTCTTCACATGTGGAGCCCAGTATTTATTTGCTAACTGTATGGGGGAAAAAATTTTTAAAAGGTTAAATATATGCATTTTCAGTTAAATACATAAATTTTCAGTTGTAGTGAATACAATAACTCTGTAACACCTCCCACCCCCAAACTTTATTTCACTAGTACCTTACTTAATTTCAGCTTATGGTAACTACAAGTAACAAAACGATGTTTTCCAACAGCAATGCTTTTCAACTATTTAAGGTTTTATGCCTAAACTTTTTCCAATAGAGGTGCAATTCTCTAAGAATTTCAGCTCCATAGACTGCTACATAATTTTTTTTTCTTAAGTTACTCCTAGCAAATTCCTCAAAAACGTAACATGATCTTTCAGGGACTGCAAACTCCAGATTGTAAATGATTACGCTCCCGTGGAGGAATTTCACAAAGAACTACAGACTGCATATAAAGGTCTAATACTTCAAGGCTACTCGCTGTAGCCATCACTTCACCAAAACTCCTGAGTTACGGTGGCAAGAACTTCCTAACTGACTTTATTCAACCTTCTTTATGCTGTAGAAGAGGAAGGAAAGCAGCATTTCCAGCAAAAATAATGAACACTTGTATAAAACCACTTAAAATGTTCAGCTACAAGAAACTGTCAGCAACGTTTCCCATATTATAACAGATCTGATTTATTCTGTACTGCTTCTCTTGTAAATCTCTCTAGTCTGGAAACGTTGGGGGCGTATACCCTTTCATACGTAATACAAGCGTTAAACCCTTCTTCACGTACGACAAAACAAGACCCCCTCCTCAACAGCCCCGGACTGCAAAGACCATTTAAACTCCGAACGGCCTTTCCAG
>NW_009594999.1:0-48158 GCF_000690535.1 Cariama cristata
GGGTAACTGGTCTGGCTATTGAAGACTGGTCATTACACTGCTTGCGTGGCCTTACCTGTGTCTAACAGTGTAGCAAGAAGTTCTCATGTGAATATCCTTCCTGCTTGATGGTAAGAATGATGACTACAGTTGTTTCCTTGTAAGAAAATCCTGTAATAGCCTGAATGACCCAAATGGAGGCAATCTCTTTTATGGACAGGGTCTACACAGCGTGCTGTGTGTGGATTGGAGATGCTGCATCACTTGGGGTTCTCAGCATCTAAAGGGAAGTGAGATAATCATGTACATTATTCTGGCTTTGTAGTGTTAGCTCTAGTAAATGGCATTTTAAGTGAAGCTTTACAGAGGCTGAATGTCTTTCTCATTGGAATCATAATGGATCAGCACCTCCTGGTGCAAAACAAAGGGGTCAGACAAGTCTTGTTCTAATAACAGGTAGTCCTCTCTACTGTACTATGAAGAGACTCTAGCTCACAAGTAGAAACCTGTGCTACAGGTCTCAGGAGTTAGGCTGGGTTCCCATCCAGCAACCAGAGAGTGTGTACAGATACTCAGTATTTGACTTACTGATTCAAAAGTATATTTTCTCTTTTGTATACTTAGCGCATAAAAAAATACTTAATGAAACATCTAAAATACTGGTTTATCTATTCTTACTGAGTCCTGATTTTAATCAAAGTAGGGCTTGACAGAAATGTACAAGAAGAAAATCCGGCTAAGAAGAATTAAAAAAAAAAATCTTGGTTTTTTTTTATTTTTAAAATAAAGTCATTACAATAAATAGATGGAATTTGTGAACAGTATTTCTCATTGCAGATCAGATGTGCTAGCTAAAATGGCTGATTACTTTACTCTTCCTAAGTATTGGTGAATTTGTAGTTAAGAATTGCCTATGCTTAGATCCTATTCTCCTGACTGCTAGTTGCTTTAGTCATTGTATAAAAACATAGGCTGGAAGGGATTTCTAAGAGGTTGCCAATTCTACCTTCTGCTCCATGGAGGACTATTTCCACCACTACATGAAATCAGCTATGGCTTTGCCTTGCTGACTCTTGCATTGCCTTGTTATATTGAGCTGCATAATAGCTATGTTTGCTCATTGCTATTGATGAGTCTGTAATTTTTTATTTCTTTCAACTTGGGAATTGTATTGTAGCAATGAGGAAAAAGAAAAAGACAAAACCCCATGGAACTGGCTGGCAAAACGGTGACAATCACTCAGGGGCTAATTTACACTGATATTGCTGCAATTGCTGTTCATGATGCATGTTTATGTATACAGTTTGGATAATATCTTGTTAGATTAGAGGAAAGGATCAAGCTTTTATAGTAGACTGTACATAAAGACAAACTGATGTCATCCAGTTGTGAAAAGAAAAATGCTGATTTGGGTAGTACTAACGAAAGTGGTGTTTAAAAACTGAAGGATAATCCTTGGGCTTTGTGTTTATGAAGCCTCAACTGAAGTTATGTGATTTTTTGGCACCACTCTTAAAAAAGAGATGGAGAGATTAGAGAATGCCCAGGAGAACAGTCAAGAACCGAAAATGATAATTTTATGAAGCACGATGCAAGAGAAACAATTTAAACTAGAGAACAAAAAACTAAGAGGGAAGAGAAAATGTTTAAAGTATGCAGTAGGTTGTTACTAAAGATAATGGCAATCAACTACCCTGAGTATCAGTTAAGAGCTGGGCAGGAAGAAACTAGTTAATTTGCTCTGATGGAGTTTAAGGTTGGATATCAGTTCTAAATGTGGTTGCATTATGACATTATGCAACTATCATCACAAGAGGCTTTTAAGAGTGGGTTAGCTAAAATCTACCTGCTTCATGAGATCATACTTAAAACAAAGAGATTGTTTCCTTGCAGTCCGAGCTAGCTCGCTTTTCTGTGATTTCTCTGAATTTGGAAGAAGGAATGGTTTGAATACTAAGCCAACACAAGAACTGCATGGGAGCTTCCTCTTCACAGGTATTTAAGCTTAGAGTGAGACTTGGCACATCAGATGGGAATATGGCAAGTCAGTCAACCTAATATGACTAAACAGAACATCATGGTCCTTTCAACTCATCATAGCACTCTGAGGCTGGAAAAGGTTCAATGAGCTGTACTTGGCTAAATTGTCTGGCAAAATGCTTGTTTGTGAAACTTCCACCTCTTAGTGCCAACTGGGAACAGAATCAGCAACACCAGCCTGGATTTGGGTGTCCTCCTCTCATCAGTTTTGCATAATTTAAGGATCCATCTTTTGGAGTAGCTCATCTGAACTGCTAGGTTTCTTTTGTTTTAATGCACTCACCACAAATTTAAATAATTGGGTTGAAAATGCATTTAGTTCTTTTTTACATGTACGTTAATAAGACGTTGGGTGATAAAGACGCCCTGATGCAGTGATCCTGACCATGGAACTAAGGGTTTCATGCAGAAACTTCATTCTTCCTCACTGGCGTGCAGGAACTTAATACAGAAGCAAAGATCTACTTGTGCAGTGTTCATTGCTGTATTTGGAACTCTGACCACAGCGATCTAAAAAGAAGTGTATTATGTACAAAAGTGTAACTTTGCCCCTGCATGGATCACCAGTCTAAGAGATGTTACATTTGTTTACTTTCAGTTTTGTTTTTCCACTTTACAGAATAAAAGGATAGGAACGTCAAATAGACCTGGTGATCATCAGATATTTATGTTCATAAATCCTTCCTTGGGATTGTCTTTGGTGGCATCTGGTTAGAATTCATTTGCTTTATTATTTCTACTTTTTAATTGTGCAGAGCAGACAGCTTCTGCTTTGTTGCCATTGTGTCAGTGTTCATGACAGAAGCATTCAAGCTGTCGCTGCTGGAATGTCTATACAGTTTCTCATTCTCTCTGTTCTGTCACAAGCAATTTCTTGTTAAGAATGTATCCTTATTGGTATTGATGAATTTGGAAGACAGAGAATGCGGAAGGAGAATTTGACTTCTTAACAAATTGTTTGTCTGTCCTTGTTTGCAGAACAAACTCCAGATTTTTCATTCTCAGCAAAATATATTACTGCTCTGGAAGACTAATACATGGGAGTAAATAAAACAAATTTTGACTTCATTATTTGGCCTTTTGCCCTTTCCATCCTTGAGACGTTTTCTTAAGCTGCTTTGCAAATATTAGCTTAGAGCATGTAGAAGAAAGAAGAACTGGATAGGTAAGTGTGCTGTTGGTTGTACATTTATCAGTCATTCATGCATGTGTGAGTTGGTATTTGCACTTACCATGGATGTGGATGTCAGTTAGCCACATGCAGCTGAAGGGCTGAGGGGTAATTGAAACTTCTGGGTAATCAGTTTTTGTAAAGAATGATACAGACCTTCCTAGCCATGCTGGTTTTGCGGAATGTCTCCAGAGCTTGGACAGTCTCAAAATGGCCAGTTATGATTTTGATAATAAGAAGTTGCTTATTAAAAGAAAACATGGGCCAGGAAATGAAGCTACTTATCACTTAGCCTTATCAGGAAATTGTAAGTGAAATACATTATCTACCGGAGAAGAAGAGCTCTTTGTCTGAGAGTCAACAATTATAAAACCTTTGGCATTAAAGTAATAATGATAATTGTATTCCTATTTTAAGTGTTATTCCCAGGGCTGAAGAAAATTTCGCTCATGGCCAGCCAGTTAGCCACAGTGCAGTTTTGGTACAGTGCAGTTTCTGCACTTACAAAACCAGCTCATTCTATTTTGTCTTCTGAAGAGGTCTAAGAGGCTGATGTGATAATAGACCAAAACCATTCAAAGAATATACGGCACCTTATGAAAACACAATTATTTTTTTTTTCATCTAGTGAGTTCTCTGTCATGACATAAGGTCCTCATGTTTTTTTTTTCAGTTTCAATGACAAAAAAAAGTCTCTTTTTCTTCATGGAGCATGGAGAAGTGGTTGGGGCAGTTTGCACATTGCAAATGCATACTCTTCCTAATTCCTTTTCTCCAGGTGTAACAGTTAGCACAATGTAGAAATTGTTATAGTAGAATGACATGGAACACCATCTCATTTTTCTCCGTGTGTTTCTTTAAAATACTCATTTGACATATTACATTTTAAAACCTCTGTTCATATAAATGCTTATTCCTGAATTAGCAGTTGTATTTCAAAAAAGTTTTGGCCATTTGTTTATGAACAGGAAATTTGGTGGTTGCTAATGGCACAGAACTGTCAGTCAGGTGACATGGGTCTGACTTGTAGCAATGCTGCAAACTTCTTTTTTGACCTGGCAAATGATTGTCCTCCAGTTCCTGCCGATTCTTGTGGAAGGCAAACTGCTAATTCCTGCATATCTCCCTGTGGACCTAGGAGATGGGCCACAGGGAGGAACAGGAAGGGAGGAAGAGCCTGTGTCCTAGATAACCATTGGTAAAATGGAGATAACACAATTGCTGTACTATATTCTTACTATATCCCATTTATAACTTGAAGCAATTGCTTGGAACAAAATAAAATCTCTGGAGCAGCAAAGGTACTGTACTTTTTATTGTCTCGTACTTGCTCTTCAATATCAGATAGCAAAGCAGCAATACCACTTTATTACTAGTCAGGACTCCGGAAGGGTACTGTGATGTGAACAGGAACAACCAGAGGGGAAAGAAGGAACTAACATATTGCAAACTTGCGGTAAAATGACATGCTAAAATTTAAAAGAACTGTACAAAACAGAAAAAAACAAATTGCTTCTTTTTCTTTAGACGATAGTTTCTATAGTTTTCTATAGCTGTTTTATAGTTTCACCCATTAAGTACACGTGCAAGTGAAATCAAAGCACTCCCTATTGGCAAATAGGAAATGAGAGCTGACATGACAGCTCTCTTGGGTCCCTCTGTTTTAATTTCCTTTGTACTTCATTGTGATCACCTATAAGCAAGTTGAACACTCATTTTGAAATCCAGAGGAATAGTTTATTTTTTGGTAGTGTGTCTACAGCAAGTGATTCCTATAAATAGTTCCTTGTGATCCTTTTTGATTTAATAGAGCTATTTTTTAGTCAGGCTTTCTGCCTGACTCTAAATCTGACAAACAATTATTTGGCTGTCACAGTAATCTTTGTGCAAAGGTAATTTTGGTCTTGAAAGGAAAAAGAGCTGCCATAGTGTAGGTAGCAGAACTAGGTCACTATTTCTGAGAGGAATCACTGGAGCATATTATTTAATTTCTAGTCAAAAGGCTTAGACTGCTGGGTTCTCCAGCCATTTACCCCTGAATGATAGCAATATTCACTGTCAGTGATAGCGGTTTCCAGTAAAGTTCAAAAAGAAAAGAATATGTTTCCCCTCATTGTCCCAGCTGTTTTTTGCAATGTAAGGGTGCACAAACAAAGCATTCCTATTTGTTCAGTTCATTCAAAGAGACGGATTTCTTTCCTGGTGAAGAAATAAATCAGGAATCAATTGGGATTTTTTTTCTATTTCATAGTAATAGATGAGATAAGAGCAAGATCCTCTTGGGAAGAGACATTCAGTAAGAAGGAGTTCCAGGCAGGGTTTGTGGGGAACTTAGTAGGAGATGAAGGGGTTCCGGGAGAAAGATTTGAGCAGTACCAAGCCACGGTGTGGTGTCTTGATAGTGAGATTTTAAAAAGATTAGAGTCTAGTAGCTAAATCTAGTTTGGGGCTTGTGGACGGGTACTAGCTGATTATGCTGGTCCCTGTGCAGGATAGCTCCATAAACTCATTTGTGATTTACATTTGGTTTTTTGTGTGGAAAGGTCAGAATCTAGTCATCTCTGTTTCCTCCCGCAGGAAAGAGCACATACAGTGATACCAGAACATATGCGTGTTTAAGCTTGTGGATGTTACTGAAATTTGTCTGAGTGCTGTTAGCTTTATGTTGAACAGTCACCATTAATTAGGAGAGCTGGAGTCTTGAATGCTGCGGCTAAGTACGATGTAGCTAAGTTAGCTCTGGCTGGTGAAATATGTTTGCACTGAGAATTTAGTGCTGCAGCATTCCTTAGGGACTGGAGATGAAAAATGTTTCCAAGAAGCACTTCTAACTTGTACATTGCTTTGAAAATTTATCCAATGAGATGTATGAAAGCACCATGTTGTTTTAAAAATTAGCTGTGATTTTATTTTCCTGTTATTTCTTCTTCGCACTTTTTCTTTGCAGTCAGAGGTGCTGATAATGAGAAGCCATGGTGCAGTGTAACTGTTTAGTAGAAAGTAAACAACACCTTTTAGATTTCTTCAGTTATAGCTTTTATTGAAGACTATCAGAACCTATGCATGAAGTTAAGACGATCACAATCAGATTCCTTAAAGTGTCTTTAATCTGCCTGGGCCATACAGTGCTTACCAGTAGATTTAGGGAATTGCAATGCAGAATTTGATAATTGCAGCAGCCTTGAACTGGTCTAATACATTGTGAGCTGTGCTTGCTGACTGCAATTGCAGTCATCAGTAAGCTAGTTCAGACAAAGCAATTTTGTTTTGTGTACCTTTACAGCCATTATTTGCTCTAGCCATAAAACTACGCCTCCAGTTGTTGAGGCAGCTACCTGTGTCTCAGGTTATCTGTTTCCTCATGCGCAAAAGTGGTTAAATTCCAATCCAGTGTACTTCTTATACCAACAAAGATAGATGCAGATAACCTCATGAAAGTGATTTTTCTTTTTCTTGCTTGGACTGAATGTGATTCTCCCTTAAGGCCACAGCACTCGACTCAGAGAAACTGATTTCTGAACAGGTGTAAGCATATATATGTGAGAGTAACTGCTGGACAACTGTGCTTTTTAAGGCAGAAAATTGAATAAACTAGATCTTTGTTACACTAAATAGCTGGAAAATCTATCTGCCATTTCCAGAAAACTAGTGAGAATCATCTTTCTTTAAAAGAGAGAATTTGTGTTTGCTGTCATGGCAAAATTATTAGCTGATAAAAGGGAACAAATGAAGGTTAAAGGTTTTTATTACAGTTAACAGCAATGTCAATTCACTCTTTTCTCTGAGCAGGACTGAAACTGAACTGTGCTGTGTCTTCCTGAATTTTAGACTTTAAACAGTTTTACAGTGCTAAAACCATAATAGGAAACGACTGTGTTTCAGGCAGTTACTGAGCAGCGTTTTGCCACAGCTAATTTTCTGGTGACCACTGGTCAACTGGTAAACATTCATGGGAGACTGTTGAAGTTCAATGTTTTGAATACAGTTACATTGCTGTTCTGATAATCTATCTGTTTGCTCGTATATATATATGAGAACACCCCTGATGTATGTTTATGACCAGGTATGTGTAAGTGAAGAGGGATCAGTGAGTTCTGGACAAGGGCAGCTTTATGCTTGGATGAACCCTGACTGCCAGAGTATTCCTGAGGGGGCTGTAAGACCCATCCTGTTCGTCCTGAGAAAAATGGCCGGAGCCTTGAACCACATGAGCAGGGACCCTGTTGTACCCAGAACAGCCTCTCACTGTAGTACCAGGCTAGTGCTCTTCTGCGGCATCATCCTTCTGGTATGTGAATATTTCCCCTCTGTATTTGACAAGGCAACTCAGGATCTGACACTTTTTTGTGTGTGTGAGCTGCATTCCCTTCCAGCTTGAGTATCAGGCATTGCAGGCCCTGGGTAACTCTTTAAAGTGGTATGGGTAGATCTTCTACATACAAGAACAGTTTCCAAGCCAAAATGAACAAACAAAACTGCAAAAGTGATTGTAACGCAGCTCTGCTGATTTTGCACATAATGGATCCTGACTAAGATATTTTTAGCTCCATCCACAGACGGCAGTCACTTTGCCTTTATAGGTGTCTGGATAAGGCAAGCTGGCCAGCATGGTGAACTTCACGGAGTGAAATTTTAGCTCCGCCGAAACTGTTTCGTTATCAGATGTAACCAAAACATGCAAGTGGCTACATTCCCAGGTGTCTTAAAACATCTAACTGGGATTTTTTTAATTTAATTAATGACTAACAAACTTGTACCTTATTCTGTGTTGTGTGTGTTGGTATCAAGGTGTCTTTGGCACATCTCAGGCAGGATATTGCAGTGTCCATGGGGCCGGACATAGGGCTAATATTCTTGAACCTGTTCCAGGGAATCCGAATCAGTTGGGAAATATCCATGAGTGCAGAGAACAGTTCTCTGCGTGAGTACTTTTACATAACTGGGCTGTGATAAGGAGTAAGCTTCCTGGAAAAAGATAAGCAAAATAGCACTCTGTCAGAAGAATGGACAAAGTCTACATGGGTTTTCTGTGGCGTCGTGGTTGTGCAGCTTGCTATGAATGGGTGAGACTACTTTTTGAAGCCAATTCTTAAGGCATTTTGCAGGTGAATTTTGCTTCATATTGAGGAATTACATACAAAGCAATATAAAGTCATTTAATATGCTGTTGATCTGCAATAAACAAAGTGCATCTCAGGGTAACACATGAGTGAGTGGTCTTACTTGCTGTATATAATTATCAGCCAGCATAAATAGTCTTTAAGAAGTCATGTATGCTTAATGAGAACTGAGATATTGTTACTTTTTAGACCTATGTGATTTTGCAGAATCTGGGTTATAGGTCATCCTGATAGAAGAAGAAACTGATGGCAAAATATTTATTTTATATATATCTGCAGCCTTGGTTTTTTTTACACAGCATGTGTATTTTCAGAGAATGCAGATGAAGCTTGTTACCATGATTACTGCAAAGATCTTTCCTTTCTCCTTAACAGCAGAGGTCCTTCAGCCTCTCAACAAGTTTAAAACCCTATTCTAGGCCTCTGTGTTTTGAAGCTCCTTTCTTTTCTTTCTCAGTTTTTCCCTGCTCCATTTTCATTTCTTCCATACAAACCCCATTCACTTTGATACACTTTCTCCCCTTTCTCCTTCTACCCTGCCTCCCGCTTTAGATAACTAAAATTCTTGAGTCAATCCTAAAGAAAGGTGTCTGCAAACTGTAATGTGAGTCAGTGCCCGCTGTCTGAATTCCTCCTATTGCTCCTTTGAACTGTCATAGATCAAGGAACATTAATTATACAAATAAGATTCCACAAGACTTCATCCACACTTTAATAAAAAATTGAGCTTAAATGTTCCATCTGAACATAGGACAGAACACAGGGAAATGCCAATTCTGGATTGAGTTTACTGCGTGCTTTTGATCACAGCAGAGTCACATAATCTTGCTCGTAACTTTATCAAATGTGGTCCAAGCCTAGTTTGATTGTTGGACTCATTATTAGTGGAAGTCTGGTCAAGATATTTTTACTTAGATGGCTAATTTGCATTCGTTTATTCTGAGTGAATATTACCTATAAACATTTTTTTACCTCTCTTATTTTGACCTACTTTCGTATCTTAGCATAAGAACTATGGTCCTATTCACCTAAATTACCTGACCTAGCTCTGTTTCATTCTTCAGGTGAGAGAGACTTTTTTGTTCTTCTGGTGGTCATAGACTTTCTCTGTGTGTTTTCCAGTCAAAAGCACATTTTATGAAGTATGAGCAAACTGGACCTCAATGGTCTATCTTAGTGTGATCTCACTGTAGTTCTCTGCAAAGGTACTAATATTTTCTGATTTATCTATTTCCTGAAGGAAATAAATTTTAGCGTTTATGCATATAATTTTTACACTTCCTGAAGGAAACCCATGAATTATATGTCTTAGGATTGCATATATTTTTTTACCACTGCATCACACTGTAGTTCGTAATAATTTGGTAGTTATATGGGTTTTTATTCTCACTCTACAGCTGCCCACTGGTAAACCCACACCCTGTAACAGAAGTTTCTCTTCTGAATTTCGATAGTGGGATAATGGTGCTTAATGTTCCATTCTCCGGTGTTTTTTATATGATATTACAGTCCTTTTCTGGGTTGAAAATTCTTTGTGACTTTGGCAAATATCTCACTAGCATGCTCTTGATTTCCTTACCCTTTTCATTACACAGCTCTTATAAGTCACCTATCTCCTTGTAACCTCATGTCTTTTGTACTATAAACCTCCTCTCACAACCCCACACCACACCACATCACAATGTCTTTTCTCCTTTGGTTAGTTCTTTATCTGCTCACAATTCTTTTGGTGAGGTGACTTCTCCAGATAAATAGTTTGCTTTGTGGTACTTCATAGGGGATTGTTTTATGAGATTCAGATCTAGTTCATTTTCTGTGTTTTACTTTCCTTTCTTTGTTGTTAGCATCATGTTTGCTTTTTCTAAATGAGCAACCTTACTGACAAATATGTGAAAAATCTTTGCAACACAATTTGCAGTTTGATGCAGGGATGGGAATTAATTGGTTCCCCTTTTTTTCCTCATCACATGAAACTACTCCAGTTTTGGTTTCGCATAACATGGGGTAACTCACCACACCTGAAAACTAGACCAAAATGTTTAGTTATCTTAAATTCCTCCATCTGCATAGTTGCTCCCCTCTTTTTCATTCTATTTCTATCCCCAAAGGATCTTTTATTTTTTGCTGGAGTTCATAGTCAACAGTCACTGACTCCTGGCAGTGCTCTTTCTTCTGACCTTTAAGATGTATCTTTGTGTATTTACTGGTCCCTTCTTCCCTAAGTTGCAAGCCCCCAAGTTTTTCTTTTTCTGATTTAAAAACTAAATACTGCTAAGAGAAAGACCTTGTCTGTACTTTAATGTGTTCCAAATTTATTCCTAATTGACCAGAGACAAGCACATCAAATAAACCTATGTGATTCCGAGTGTCATCTTTAGCCTGTCTGTAAAAATGAGTAAATTTATATATTGATATAATAGTGTGAAATTAACAGCACTATTTGACATTTATGGAGTTTTGATTTGCCATTATCATTTCTATTTGGCAATTACTACTTAGTACAGCAATTCATTGACTTTATACTTTAATGACTAAGAATCTATGTATTTATATGAATTAAAAATTCAATAATGCTTGTACATCTGATCAGCATGATGAATCCATTCTATTACTACCAGATTAATAATGCCCCTATTCTCTTTCTAAAATATGAAAGCAAAATTGGTGAATTCTTTTATTAGGAGCCCATTCTTTAGTGGTATGTGTTGAAGAACACAAAAAAAATTTTCTCCATTTTTGGTTTAATAACTGTAGGAAAAGAATCTTGAGAATTAGACTGTATATAGTAAGACATTAAAATAGGCAGTTATATTATTTTTAGTTTATGAAAAGGGGTTGCATACTCAAAAGCCTTGATCTTTTTTGATCAAATTTCCTGAGCATTAACCCTGGGCTAATGATAATGATCTGCCTCTGATAAGCGCTGTAGTTAGATAGCTCAATTTGTAATATTTATAAATTTGAGATATCCAGCTAAAATGCTGTTGCAAGAAGATGATCAATAAGCACTGATTAGCCTAGGTTATCATTAAGAATATTTTTAATGAGAGTTATTGATACCTTCTTCCCTGTTATTGATACCTTCTTTCCTAGGTCAATACAAAAGACAGTGATGGGATGGTAAAGAAAATTTTTGATTTTGAATGAAGGAGAAGTTAAGATTTGAAATGCTGAATCAAGTAGAGGCAAGTTGAAAGTTAAAGAAAGCAATTGTGGTCAGAAAGAGCAAAGTAGATTTACTGTATCTGCTGGTAGGTAAATCCTGTAAATGTGTGAAATTTTACTGTGTCCTGAGGAAATTCGGGTTTGCATTTGGTCAGTTTATTTTGTACAGAATGATTTGATATGTAATCTATATGTGAAAAAGTATCTAGGGCTACTTCAATATTACTATGAGAGGATCACAGATTTTAAGGCCAGACAGCACAGTTAGCACTAGTGGCCTGAGATTTACAGCCCAAATCTGAAATGCAGGTCTGGATTCTCAATTTGGTCCATTACCAAAGGAAAGCATTGCTGAAATTCAGATATGATTAAGGTCTGATACTGAGGAAATTAAAGTTTATGTCTAATAAAACCAGATCAAAACAGCATGGTAGGCATTCATGGGAAGGTGTGGTCAAGGAGACCTTTGAAACTAGTATGGTGAGGGCAGGTTCTTTGTGCACCATTATTTGCTGAATCCATGCCATCTTAATCTATAATAATGACCCAATTTAAATACGACAAGAAAGCACAAATGGAAATTAATGAGAAACAAATTTGGAACAGATGGGAGGAAACAGTTTTTCATGCAGAAAATGCTAAGCTTTTGTAATGACCACAGAGGTGAAGTTGTTGCAGAGGTAGTTTAGAGGAAAGAATTATGGACTGTGTTATGACTTCAATGCAATAATAATCTGAAATGACATTGTATGGCCTTTCCTCAATATCTCAGGCCATGCTTTCTTTTAGGTTGCTGTCTTTTAATCTCCGAAGATGTCTTTTACAGTGCTATCCCGTATGGTGGAGGGACGCAGCAGATTGCTTGTTGTTATAATGCTGCCAGGGATCTCGCCTCCACTGCCAACCATTCTCCAATTATGTTTCCCTTTCTGAGAGGAAAGGAAATGATGGGAAAGCTGCTAAAAGAACAGTTTCACTGTTGGCCCTAGGAGCCTGGAAATATATTTGAATTGCAGTTGAGGTTTACTGACTGAACCATGACAGAAGAGAGTGAAGTGTGATCCTACCAAGGAAGTTACAAGCTCCAGTTGGCTTTACCTTTAAACTGTGGTAGGCTATTGAATCATAGATGAAAATGCACAGAATTATTACCATTACTGTGCCAAGTCATTTTAAAGACTGTTGCAGATTACATTGCAGGAGTTTTCCGAAATATCTTTAGCTTAGTTCTTCACACTTCAGATAGGTAGACTGTATGGAAATATAGACTCACAGGAGGTCATTATGGAGTCAGTTTCTTGAGCATCCAAGCAAATTATGAAATCAATTAGGAGTCAGAAGGGAATCTGCAACACTGTAGATAAAGCAAATGGTAACAGCAGCATATGGATTCTTTGCATTTCTAATTTGCTCTTTCCACTAACATGTAATATACAAGTTGGTGGGGAAGAAAAATCAATCCTGATAAATAATGTAATTATATACATAAAGGGTTTATAATGAAAAAGAAACACAGCTGCTATTTGCAGATTTCCACTTATTGAAAACTAATTTTTTCCAGTATGATTTTAGAAAATGATGCTATGATTTGACATAAAGGTGTTCCTGTGAACAAGACCCTACGCTTTGCTGCAATTGTAGATCACTGTTGAAGCAATGAATTAGACAAAGCAAATGAAGAAACTTCTTTTGTTGCTGAAATATACCCTTTAAGCAGGCAGCAAAGCTGAGAATTAGATGTTCTGATCAGCAGCTGTGGACGGACAAAGAAACAGCTTGGCTTTTTTGTTGCTGGGAACGTCCTGTTCACAAACTGGAATACAGCTGCCTGTTTGGACTCTGTGTCACTAGTCACGGGTGAAAATGCAATAACATTAAATTCAGTTAAAAACTGAAAAAAATTCAGTTTCTTGTGGACGTTTTCAATTCATTTCCTGAATGCTACCACTGCCATCTGACCTTGCAAATCCATACAAACATACAGCTTTCAAATTATTTGAGCTTTTAGGAGGATTATGTTGCATTCATGTACCTATTTTTTAAATGCTTTCAAAATGTGAATTCTTAAGTATCTTTATGGTTATGAAATACAACCTCATTTGCTGGTCAGCAGCTTTCATAGGCACTTGGATTAAAATGAGAAGTATTTTTCAAGATAAAAAGCAGTTAACATGAGGAGCACTGTAGAGAAAACGTTCTGTCTGTTGAATTTAAGCCAGTTTTATTTATGGGATTCCTGGTGCTTATGAAGTATAGTGGGCTATCTTCTTCTACTTAAGCAGCAGAGGCAATGGTGGTGTGTTGCTATACCACCTCCATTTGACAAAGCAGTGTGCTGGATTGTTTTAAAGAATCTGTTTTGCTCAATGCTTGATGGACGGGACACATGGGTTGGTAATGACTTGTTGCAGATCCCTGATTTTTTGGAAATGTTATGTAATGGTGGCTACAAAGCAGTTACAGAAACCCTTCAAGTTTTCAAAAATCCTTGATTTCTTGGTTGCATTTCAGTTCATGGTATGATACTGAGGTTGCCTTCTTCCTATTTCTCTCAATTTGGCAACAACACCATTTGTGTACTGGTTGTGATAATTTTAGGTACATCATCTGCTTTTGAGAATGCTGACCACAAGGTTAAACTGACCCTGCCATAGGTCAGGATGAAGTAGGTGTTACTGTGCGTGAGGAATGTGGAGAAGACGTGGAGGGCACTGCATCATGTGATGGTTGTAATGATCTGAGAGTTTGCTTATAGTGGAGAAGGTACAACAGGTAGCACAGAGACCCATTCTGCCCAGCCTCCTGCTTGTATCCTTCTGAAGACTCCAGGAGAGTTTTCCAGGAGGTAATGGGGCAGGGATTTTTGTTGTAGTAATTTTTCTTATGGAAGATATCCAGCTCTGAGAGGTTGTTTCATTTCACATAAGCTGCTGATTGATTGACTAAATGTCACTTAATATTATCATTCGAGAGGTAGTAAGCTGGCTGAAGTACAGACCAGGTAAGGCAGAAGTAAATTTGTTTGCTTATAGGGACCAATTGGCAGTAATGGACTAAACATCGTCTCCTTTATTACCTGGTTGTTTGTCCTTTTTAAGCCTGCTTACCCCCAAAAGAAGGAATAGCTTTGTTCACTCTACTTCATCTGATGAAGAGAGCTTTGAGCAAGGATGAAACATTGGCTAAAAAAGTCTTGTATGTTAGAATAAATATGAATAATGTGCACAAATACAAATACAAATGGGCAGTATGAGGTGTTCATAATAGTGCTTAGCTTTCTAGTGGTCTGAATGACGACGCTTTGGAACATTCTGGAGCAGAACAATGTAATATGTCTGTCCATGGATTTTGCTAATAACAAGGGTGCACAGGCAGAAAGAAACTGGTAGCTGCCTTGCACTAGAGACGAGCAGGACATCCTGCTGGAATCTCTTTTGTGTGGTTGATGCTGCCCCGAAATGGCTTGGGAAGTGCCTTGGTTGCTACAGAATAGTCAGCCCTCCTGTTCCTGTGTGCAGTGGGTCAGTTCAACTTTTAACAAATGCTTTCCTTCTGAGGTGAATTTTTGGCTATTATTGTATATAGGGTATTAAGATACAACATTTAATACAGACTCCAGCTGCAAAGTTCAGTTCCTTTTCCAGCCTCCCCCAAATTCTGAGTTGCTTAGCGCAGTATGTGACATATTGGTAAGAAAGGATATATGGCAGTTTTAAGAAGTGTATAAAATAGGAATTTTTTTTTACAGGAGTAAAACCAAGGAGGTATTTGTGAATGTATATATGTACAAATTTTAATGTAGGCAAAGAGTAAGGCAGCCAGTTATTTACAGAAAGCCAAGTATTTACTAACTGATTACTATATTTAAGTAAATTTACCATTTAAAAGTATTTTCTTTTTAAATCAAAAGCAGAGTTCTAAACAGACTGTTAACTTTAGCAATTAATAAAATTAAGGTAATTAAAAGAAGTAGTAACATCTACCATAAAATTGGTAGTAATGAGATAGCCTTTGTTTGCTGAAGCTCAATGTATGTGTGAAATAGTCTGTCAGTTTGAAATCAGGATTAATGGTGTCCTGTATTGTCAAGCATTTCTGGATGATAAAGATAAATTGTTGGAGATTGAGACCACACATACGAACAAAATAGTGGTTGTTTGCCATGTATACAAAAATGAAAATACATCTTCACTGAAGAGTGTCTTCTCTGTAGAAATGTGAAAATTTATGAAAGTATGAAACATAATCAGTCCTTGAATGCTTGACAAATCAAGGACAGATTTATGAATCATTTTGAATAGAAGTAAGAAAATGTTGGCTTTTTAAAGTTGTTTCCATGAAGAAAGTTCATGTTTTCATGCAGCTCTTAATGGCATGCCAGGGTCTTTTGTGAACTCTGAAAAACTAATTGCCAATTTTAGATTGATACGATGACCCTCATTCCATAGTTTAATAAGAATCATTAAATATGGATGCTGATACTTGGTTAGTACTGTCTCTGCATAGTAAATTCAAATAATTAATATAAAATTGCGTGGCTGCATAATTCTTCCTGTCCTAGGCTTAAGAATTCAGTTTTAAAATACTTACGTGCAAAAATAATTTAGCGTGGTGAAAAATTTTTATTTGTGAAAAAAGTAATTATACAAAGTGAAGTTTTATATAAATTATCTAGGAAAATATTTTTTTGACTACTTGAAATTTAGTAAAAGCTTTCTTTGGGTATATTTAACCCCTTAAGTGCTGGGATAGTAGTGTGTTTTTTCTAAGGAGCCAAGAGGAAATCTAATTTTAATGCCTCACCTGCACATGATTTCACCTTTGGTTTTAGCAGCATCAGAAATATGCTGCTCCTGAATGTTTTAAAAATGTCTACACTATGCTCCTGCTTGTATCACTGAATGTTTTATTCTCTTTATTTTGATTTATTTTTCTAGTGCAACCTGTGAACCTGTTGCTATTGTAAAGTCAGCTGGGTAACCTGCATGAAAAATCATGCTAATGTGGTAAGAAAGCCCTGCATTGTCTGCAGTTGGAGCTGCCTCCTTGTCAGTAGAGCTGGTCTTCTAACAAGTACAGTAAATGAACTGTACTTAAGTCCCCAGGTTTGCTGGTTTCTTGTTACTTTCAGAGCCCCATGCAGCACTCAGGAACTGGCTCTGGGTGAGGGGGTTTTACAGGTAAACTGTGTTGCTCCTCTTCCTGGCTGCCAGCTAGCATTGCTGAAAACATCATTCATTCCTACTGTTTAGTAAGTGGCATTGTCAATTTCTATTTGAACATACAAGTGTTAAAATGACTGGAATTTGCTGAATGAAAAGATCTGTATTCAGTGCCAGTGTTTTCAGTTGGAAAGGAAGATGCTTCTGTTTCTGATGAAGTGAAAGTTAACTGTGTAACCACAAGTTAAAGAAGGTTAATAGCAAATTGCTGCAAAAATATGCAGCTTCAAAGATGCAGTGAACTATTCTGTCTGCACATAGTTTGTTATGATTTTCTGAAACCTGTCACATGAGTCAATTACCTGTACTGCATTTCCAATTTGATGCCAGCTTTGCTTCACTGTTACTGCATATGTAGTTGAAGTGCACGATGTCATTCTTCTTTGCAGTGACATTTTAAAACACATATTCATAGATCTTCCCTTGGAGTTATCTTTTTTTTGATTATTACAGCTGATGAGGTCCATTTTTCGTCTCACAGCGAGGCTCCTAAGATTTGAAGACTGGCTTAGCTTGTAGGAGCAACTTGTGTTTTGTATCTTGCTACTGCATGAGGCCGGCACCTCACCCCCATTCATTTTCTGAGTCCAGGACAGATGAGGAAGACCAAGGAACAGCAGCGGCTGGTGAATTTGCAACCATGTTCTTGCTTTTCCTTTCTTGCCCTTCATGATGAGCATCAGGAGTACAGAACGTATGTGATCTTACTCTCTGTGTCATTGCCAGCGCTGTCTGAGAAGTCCAAAAAGGAGCAATCTGATGGTAAGGACAGCAGTTGTTTTATAGATTGTTGTTTAAGATCTTGGTCAACGAGCTTTTTCTTGCAAGCTGTCTAGCAGTGGGAGGGAAGCACAACCTATGTGATGTTCCAGAAATTGATTTGTGGTGTATGACAGTCTCTAAGGCGATCTGATTTAATGAAGATGAAGAAAAAATAATTTCCAAATTCTCTTAATCTGTCTTTCTTGCGGGCTGAATGTTTCTCTGGGCTTGTGGGACACAGAAAGGGAAATTCTATATCTTCCCAAGAAAAGCTGTTAGGGTACATTAAGGGCCTACTGCAAATAACATAGGCTGCCAGAAGAGGTTTGTAGGCTACAGGATTATCTTGAAGCAGCTGAACATTTTGAATTTTACCAAAATAACTGCCTGATATTCTTCTATAGTTTAAAATCGACCAGGGTAATTTTTCATGCTTAGGGGAAGATGCCTCAAAGATATAAAAATAAATGCAAAATGTACAAGCCCAGAAAAAATTTGAAGAATTCCAGTGTAAGTTTCATTTCTCTTTCAGAAAGTAATTGTCTGAGAGAAATGTTTGATTTCTTCTGAGTAGGTATGTAACCAAAGATACTGGTGAAACATCTCTTATTTGGCTTTGGGCTTTTTTTTTTTTACTGAAAAGAAAAATGTGTATAAAACAAAGTTAATGAGGAAGATAAAGCTGTAAAATGCACTGACTCTTCTGAACCTTATCTATGGCGTGCTTGTCTGTGACCATGGGGGACAAAAAGACCCTAGCAGCCCCTTCTGGGCATTCATATGAGAGCAAATTTTATTTTTGCTAATAAAATACTCAGTTGGAACCATCAGACAGCATCATGGATATTTGGATCTTGGCACAGATGGAACAGAAAGAGGAACAGTTTTCCTTTCCAGCTTTTTTTTTTTTCATTCTGTACATGAATCGTGAGACCATCTACTGCATGATTCAGTGGTGCAAGTGCCAGTACAGGGGCAGGCTTACATTTGTCCTGGCACCTTGTGAAAGGAGCCATTCATTGATCTTTTGGCTAGCACAGGTAAAATGAAAGTCAGTCATCTGGCATTCTGGTTTTGGCTGTGTTGCCTGCTGCCTGCAAGTTATTATAAATTGCTTACAGTAGTTTTTCTGACCCGATTTCTTCAGAACTAAAATGGGGAGATTGTAACTCTTACTGTTTGAAAGACCTGACCTTGGTATGGAGCGAATTGGTTTTGGTTAACAGTACTAAACACAGTGGATCAGGAAAACAATGTTTTCACCATTTCGGAAATGCTGACATTTCATATCCCTTTCAAATTGGAATGGAAAATCAGCGTATCAGAATGCTTCAGGGAGGCAATAAAAAAATGTTTAGAATAAAGAATGTCTAAATGCGTAATTCAGACTTTATTTCAAACAAAATACACTATTTCAGAACGATATGTTTAGAAAAAGTTGTTTGAAATGGCAAGTTTCATTTAGAAAAATATTACCTTTTCGGTTTGGTTCTCTGGAGCTGGAAAGAAAAATCAATAGTTTTGTTGATATTGTAGAAAAAAAATACTGATTTAGAGAATGTGATTTTCCAGACAGTAAAGTCTTGAGTGTTAAATTTCACCTAACTTTTAGCATTGAAAATTCTGGGTGGAGACTGCCATGTTGTACTGAGCAGGTTTTAAACCAAGATACTGACCTCCAGGGCTCTCTTGGAGGAATAATAATCTGGCAGTAAATGGATGATGGAAAACCCCTTGAGTGAAGGAGAGCTCCTTCAGTGGAGTAACAACTTCAGGTTATATGCTTCTCCATCAAGTCATATATGGAAAGACTGTACTAATTGACAACACAAAGAAGCAACATTGGTTAGAATAAGATTGATCAATCCATCTTTCTGTGTTGAAAGTGAGGGTCTATACCCAATGCATCACGTGTAGATGCACCCACGTTGACTCACAGCCACTTCATCTGGAGCCTGAAGCAATTTAGCTGTTCTAAGATAATGCTCCATTTGAGGTGCTGATAAATCTTATTGAGAAATTATCCCAGGCAGAGTGCAGCAAAAGCACATCTTTCCTGCTTCCAGGATCTTGGCATTGTGCTGCCCTATGCTGCATGGGCATGCAGATTTAGACCTAATCCAAATATCTTTGCGCAATGCTGCATTGCACAATGTAGTCACATTCTTAGATATGAAAGAAAACTGACAGAGAGATTTAGAACAGCTTATTTAAATGAGATGAGGATTGTAATTCATTATATTTTTGCATTCTTTTCTGTTCTGTCTACTCTGAGATGACAAAAAAAAAGATGCTTTCATCATCCAAGAAATTATCAAAAATAGTATATTTTGACTTTTTTTTTCAGCGAATACTTGAAGGAAAGTTGATAATGTAGTGTGGGTTTGGTTGGTGATTAATTTGGTGGACATAGCCTAACTTCTATTTCCATGTTCTTCGGAGAGACAGAAAAAATTTCAGGATTAACCTTTGCATTAGAATGACCAATAGGATGCTGTGCAGGTGTCTGAACAGCTCGTGCTCTCTCATCAGTGGAGAGGTGGCCAGTGTGGGAGTGAAATTTTTGTGTGGTTCATCTCATCCTAAAGTGGACTCCCATACCCTAGGCTGCATTGGTGGGATTATCACCACCTCTCCCTTGACTGTGCAGGGAAGATAGACAACTCAGGTGTAGACATGTATATCGTAAACGTCTGAAACTAAGTGAGACAAATTTCACTTCTGTAGGGCTCCTCTCTTCCATTTCTGTTTTCTGTGTCCTGTCTTCCTTTTCCATTCCCATTTCCTACGTATGTTTCCTTTTCATTTGATGATTCTTTTTCTTTCTTGCATATTGCTTCCTTGGAAGTTCTTGAAACCCTTTCTCCAGTTTCTTTAGTCTTTAGAAAACATTTTACTTCTTACATACTGATGTTGTTTTCATCAGTGTTTCTGAGCCAAATACCCCTATAACAAGGGAGAAACATTTGTGGCATCTGGCCAATGTCTTACTCCAGTACAGGGAAGTAGTTTCTTCTTTTAAGATGCAGCAGACTTTGCTGAATGAGCAGAGCAAGTTCCTCAACGACCATATTCTGCCTCCTGTTCAAAAATGTAGTTCTAAGAAAATGAGTGTTTCCGTAATTGCAAGTGGGTTTTATTCCCCTACAAGTCAGGAATGTTTTATTTTGTGTAGAGAGAACTGTGGGTGAAGACAAAGTCCTTTCTCTAGCATAATATTAAATGTAAACATGTAAACAAGCAGGGATTGCAAAGGTGGAGCATGGAGTGTCGATGTCAGTGTGCTTTGCTGGCCATGCCAAAGCTTTGTTTTCACTGAGCCTCTGTTTACCTTACCAGGTGTGAAAAGGAAGTTTCAGCTAGAAATCTGGTGTGCTTTTAGTCAGTCTTGCAAACTCAGTACAGAGCCTGTGTCCTTCTGCTAGCAATGGCAGTGCCATGCTCCTGGGCTGCAGGACCCAAGAGCTGGCGTGCAGGTGCACCTCACTGGGGATACTGCAGCCTCGCAGGGCAGGAGGATGAGGACAGGAGATCACGTGAGGCTCAGGTCCAAGGAGGAGCAGAGGCACAAGCCGCTCTGCTTTGATTCCCCTGGCGAAATGTGGCAATGCCTTGCACCAAACTCTTATTCAGGGGATGCTCTGGTGTTAGTGAAGGTGTTGTTCATTGGACATCATGCCCCTGCTGTGATCCACATATGTTACGTGTAATTTGGGGAGGTCTGTGGGGATTCCTAGTGTGGATGCACTTTGCAGTGCATGTTGTTAGTCAGGGATGTGGCAAGAGTTCCTGAATGCATGTCATTCCATAGAAATTGCAACGCCATCAGTCCATGCTGTCTCCTCATCTCACTGTCTTTTCAAGTGTGTGTCTGGGCTTTGCTTTGGAGAGATCTGCTGTTTATTTCTCTCTTAGGTTTTTCAAAACTAATGCCTGCAGCCAGAAATGACACACAGGGGACGCTTGTTCTGACCTGACAACGGAAAAACTGTACAATTCACAAAAGCGATAGAGACTGAACTGTGCCATTGTTTGGTCTGTCACTAGTGCCACTCCTCAAACACCTGATGTCTCCTCTGGCTGCCTTCCCAGCAAAGCAAGATCACAGGGACACCAACCTCCCCTCTTCAGAGCTATGAACTGTTCCATCATTTCTGGAAGCAGGTGTCAAAAATTCACCTTTAGATTAATATATTGATAAGAATTGGTGAGTAGTGATCTGTTCTTAAACCTAAGTGCGTTCTGAAACCGAAGTCATTAAATAGGAAAGTATGTCAGGATGCAGTTGGGAATAATTCTTACACCCACAGACAATTTCCAGAAGTTGTAAGGGTAATGAAGAATTTCCAATTCAATTTTGTATCATACATAACTTCCATCTTTTTTCTATACGATAAAAATGTGTGCCCATGAATTTAACAGTGAAGCTCATAATTTATGTTGAGGCTATATGTCAAAGTTTTTAGAAGAGTAACAAGACACTGAAGATATAACTGCTGTTAATAATGGGAGAAAAAAAATTGCAGATAAAAATCCATTCCCAGAACATAATAAGGATGTAACCATACAGCACATTACATTTCTGTAAGATAACAGTTATCTGAAGTTAAGTTTTATTTCCTTCTTCTTCCTGTCCTTCTTCTACTGCTGGTTGCTTTGCTGAACTCAGGCTTAAAAGGTATTCCATGTTGTGATATTAAAAAGCTTTTGTTACAGTAGGCATTGTCATTTCAGTAAACACTTTCCATGGGAATGGACACTGTAGCAGAGCATTATTGATCAATAGCCCACATTCAGCTACTCTGATATAGTGATTGGCATGTGTATTTTACTCTGTTTTGACTATGATGAAAATTTTCTTGGGGAACACACAAGAGCCAAACTGAAGTTGTAACATGGGTTAAATTTTTCAGTTTGCTAGTGGTGAGATAAAAGACAACAATGTATTTTGTTATTGGGTATTCATATTGGGGAATATTGGATTGAAAGAAAGGGGAAAAACCAAGAGCCTATTCAGAGAAATGTGAATGACTATTTTTAACTCATGCTGAGAAGTGGTGTGGTTAAGATCGCCAATTTATTTTGTCTTTCCCAGCCCAACAGACCAGGTATCTTTTGTATCACTAGTTTCCTCTTAAAGGCTTCTGACGGCCCAAAATGAAGCTGAAATTTGTGCCTTGGTGATTCCCTTTCAGATACTTTACCAATGTACATCCGCATATCTTCTAATATTATAACAAGGAGAATTATGAGATAGAATTAACTATCTCTATTTATCCGTAGGGTTTTCTGAAAACTTCTCTGGCTATACAAATCATAGTATTAGACTGGAGGAACTCCCCCAATAGACTGTGATGCAGAACTTAGCCCATGGCCTTTGGCACTTGGAGGAAGAAGCATGACCAGAAACTATTACTTTCCTGTGGACCGGGGAAGATCCATTCCTTCTGAGTCCAGCAGCAAAGCCAGCATCTCCTAAATAACACAGAGGAGACTGCACAAGTTAAAAATATCTCTCCATGTTTCTTCACCTATCTTATGATGTTTGGTCCCCTATGTGGGTAGTCTCTAATCAGCAGCGCAGCAAGATTTCATATGGAGAAGTTCAGACTTCACTAAGTGACGTCACAGCCTCATTGGAAATGTACTATTTGTTAATTACATATGAAGGCAATGCTGTTGGCTCCCAGCAGGCTAAAGGACACCAAAACTTGATGACTTGTAGTGTCTTAAAATGCATCTGTTTACGCTCTCCTGTCCTGAAAAATATGTTAGGACTACTTTCTTTTAAAGCACACAGATCCATCTGCCGTTATGAATTAGGCACAATATTGCAGTTTTTACACAGAAAATAATACAACTATCCAAAAATTTGTAATCATGGCAAGCAGGAATAATATTATACTGATTTCTATGAGCTTGTTTCATTAGATGAGGTTTGAAAGTATCATTCTGCTCTTTGCAAAAGGATGGTAGTGGAATATTCATTAATCAGAACTTTCTCTATGTGATTAGTAGGTTAATTTTGCTAGATATTTCAGTGCTTTTTGATCCTCTTACTCTATAGCAAAGTTTGACGGTATTAAGAGGACAGGTACAAGCAAATATAAACTGCCTGCAGTCAACTTTCTGTTCTTATAAGGGAAAATAAAGTGATTAACCATTCTAATGCTTTTGGGGAGCACTAGAAATATCAAAATGCACAGACATTGGAAATATAAATGTCCTCCTGACTGGGATGTGATTTGGACATGGATATGTAACGTCTCCATGGCAGCCAAAAGGTGCAGTTTAGAAATCATTTCATGATAGTTTAATGAGAAGGTAGCCTACTTCCCTGACGTCCCAAACCATGTGCCAGATTCTCTCAGGACAGGGTGTGCAACCTAATGTCACGCCAGGCTGCTGGTGCTGTACTTAGTAGCCCTTGCTGGCTTATTTCGTGCTGTTCCTGTGAGTGGGGATCCTACAGTAGCCCCCATCACTGGTCATGCACTGTCATACCGAAGTTGGGGATGTGCTGGAAGTGCGTAGTTGCCTATTGGTTGCTGCAAGCTGGCTTTTCCCAAAAATGGCAAGTCAAGCCACTGAACAACTGGGTCATTTGCCCTTTTGTGCATGGCTAGTATGGAAAAGAATAGTTGGGATATAGGGAATAATTTGCTGCAAAGCTGTAATTTCTTATAAGCCTTTTGTCCCTGAGAAAGCGAAGTAGGGAATGTTGGAAAATCCCCAAAGTACCAATGGGAATACACAAAGTCTCCCAAGCAAATGAATTTTAGTGAGGCATTGGTGATGTAATGGATAGGAGTAGAGCTAAACAGGAATTATTGTGCATTTAAGATACATCTTAAAACTGGTTCCCTGCAGCTGCATATTGAAAGCATTTTTCATCTTGTTTTTTCAAGGTAGTAATGTCCATTTTGTCTGCAAAATGGTACTCTCAGCAAGATCAAAGTAATTACACCTAAAACTGATCTTGGAAAGAATTTGTTACTTTTGTAAAAGTTAGGAGATGTTATTAAGCCTGCGATTATATGGTTGAACACTATTTTTCCACAGAATGTTTCTTTCTGTGCAGAAGAGAGGCTGCTCTGAGGCTTAATTAGGATAATTTTGCAAAAGAGGCTGTTGTCTGTCAAACTGCTGTCTCATTTATTGCACAATCTGGAAGATATGTAGTGGACAAGGCAGGGAATAGCAGGAAGAGAAAGGATGATCTAGTAGCTATGACAGTTCAGTGATGCCCTGGAGGTCTCTATCTGTGTTGCAGTGAAAAAAGGTTAACACTTGACAAGGTTTTAGGAAATGGAAGGAAGGTGAGTGCCAGAGAGCTTTAATAACAACTGCGTTAACAACCCCACCATCAGGTTAGTCAGAATTTTTCTGCTCTAGTTTTTCTGAACCTTACGTCCTTCCACATAAATAGAGTAATGCTTCACTCATTAGAAACCTCTGTAATTTTCTAATTGCTGTAAGCTAGATTTAGTGGTGATTATGTAAATAAATGAGGTAAATAAATTCTATACTTTGCATTTTCTTATCTGAAGTACCTCAGACTCTTAGAACCTTCAGAATCAGTCTACAGAGTTAAGCTTTCTAACAGTTTTTTAGGAACAGCAATGTTGTAAGGATGTCTTCTTTAATGATTTTGGGGTTTTCAAGTTCTCTTCCATGAGAAGCCACACATTTTAAAAATGTTTTACTTCCCATAATATTGAGAGAATATTTGACCAAATTCTCATTTTCCTTGAACTCCCATACTAGCTAGAATAAAATACTAGAATAAAGCAGTTACATCAGACTAAAGAGTAAGAATAAAGAACATACAGTGATTTTCATGCTGTGGATCAGGGGAGGAAATGAGAGTTCCTGGGTGTTACCAAAATAGGATGAATGCTTCTTTGGAGTAGAATTTTGGAGAATTTTTCTAATACAGTGAGAGAAAGCTGCTGGCATTACTGTGAGTTTATTGTTTTTTTGAGGAATCTCAGGCTAGGAGACTTGAAAGGGTTATGCCAGTACCCATCTGAGAATCTCTCTCTTGATCTCCTCTCCCTGATACAGTAATCTCAAGGAAGAGACCGTCTTCCCACAAGTATTTCTTGATTCTTCTTGGAGAAGCAAGGAGTGACAGCTCTTACGGAGCATCTCTCCTCCATGAAGTTAATCCTTTTCCACTATACAAAATGGAAACACTACAAAAACACTATAGAGTTTTTTAATGGTAGACTTGTGTAGGTTCCGTTGTGTTGGCTGTTTATATATTTTTTACCCTAGCAGCACTGATTATCCATTTTGTCCCCTGCTGTGTCTGTTAATCAAAGAAATGCTGCCCATTCTTCATCATCTTGGCTTTGATTGATTTTTTCCATAATAATTCCAGACCTCCATTGGTGTGTAATCACTCAGTGGCTATTCCAGATGGACACTCAACAATTCCATAGAGGCTTCATTTATACTTTAAGTAGTGTCCTTTCTGGGCATCCAGCTGTATAGAGCATAGGAATATGACAGATAATCTTTACTTATATTTTAATTTGCAGGCTGCTTTGCTGCAAGATGAGCTCCTCTAAGTAGCAGCCCTCCCACTACATCAATGTATGTGTTTTATTCAAATACAGATCTCTTAAAGAATTGCTCTGTTTGTGCACCAAAGACTGAATTCTCCGTGAGGGCAGGAGGTTTCTACTCCAGTGCAGTTCTTCACAGGAACTAGGACCTTCTTTTGCCAACGGATCACAAGGATACTGCCACTTCTTAGCATGTTCTTCCCAGGTCTTTTACAGTCTGTGGTCTATACTGGGAAGGGGACAGTATTTAGTGGACCTAAGAGGATTCCCAGTCAGCATGAGATAGTTAACCTAGGTATCCCTGGGTCTGGGCTGTGGGAGTGTACTTCAACAGGGTATGCACGAAGAGTGTAAATACCCCAGACTTTCTGATGACAGAGTAAATTTCAAGTCTCCGGAGCAAGTGCCTGTCCTATCTAACAATTTTTAGACTTTTGACTGAATCAAGGAACATTCAGAGCTCTTTACAAATGCCAACAATGACAACAAAAAAGTGATAAAAACGCTAAAAACAGAGGGACTGTTTATTAAAGAAAATAATCATACAGTGTAGGAAGAACCAGCTATTGATCATCTGAGAGAATGAACATCCTGGCAAATGATATCCTGCATAACAATACACTGGTTACTATGATCTTCAAAACAGTAGTTTCCTAGAGGCTTGCTGTACTTCTAAAAATTACTCTGAGAAAGATTTGATGGCTTGTAAGAATTTTCTGAATAAAAACGGGAAGTCTCTTTCATACTTTCTGACTGCAGTAACTGGAAAATTTTATTCAAATGAAAATAGTGGTAACATGACAAAACATGTTTTAAAGTTAAGGTCAAGAAGCGTGTTAATTCTACACAGGTTGTCAAAAATACAGTGCAGCAAATAAGCAAGTAGAAATAATTCATGTTGTCACTTCCAATGGTATTATTTGTCAGTCAAGGCACTGAATCCAGTCAACATTTTTGTGCTTAATTGATCTTCACACTTTCCAAATGAAGAATCTTGCTATTTGCTACAGTTGCATAGATAAAATAGGGCTAATGTCACAATCACAGATTTCCTATTGTGCTGCATTTAATTCTGATTTAAATGCCCTGTGGCAGCTGGAGTAGCCTGGAAACCAAGGGCTCGGGTGGGAAGTCATAGAGGAGCAAAAGTTAGTGGTATGACTTCATGTTCCTCCACTCTTGTTTTGGAAGTGCTGTTGCTCCAGATATACATCTGTGTGAAGTGGAATTAGATGCAGATGACTTGCGTGCTAACAGTTGTTCTTTCCCTCTGTTGACTAAACAAGGGGGCCAAGGGTAAATAGCTCAGTTGTGGATGTCTGTTTCGTAGGTACCTGAAGTTACATGAGGTAAGTCCATCCTATCCTAAAGTCTGAGAGTGCTACATACGTTTGCACAGTACATATATATAAAATATATGTGCATATACATGATACATGTGTATTATGTATAATTTAGAATGCACGTGTACTATATATGTATTACATAGAGAGAATATCTGTTGAGTAATTAGTAATGATTAATTATACATATGATATATATGTACATTTATATGATGAGTAATTCCTATGCTATTAAAGAAGTGTGATTAAAATGTGGCGTTGTCATTTTCAACTGCAGCTGTCATGCCTTTCCAGAAAGGCTATCTTACCTACCAAATGCTTAAATGTTTATTTTCTCATTATACCTTTCCCTCTTCAGTGCCGAAGATGTTTATTTATGCCAGTCTTATAGATATGTAACCTCTTGTTCTGTCAAAAAAAAAATCATAAACTTGCTTGTAGGATTGCTTTTTCCTTGTGACATAATACCACTGCAATTGCACCACTGTTTTGTAATTGAATCCTCATGTTTGTGTAGAAAAGATACTGCTAATAAGACATTCTTTGTGAACATCAGAGGACTTTGGACCAATTTGTTGGCATATAGTAGCCCAAATGTGATGACTGCCCATGATATAGAAGCTTTTCCATTGCTAGGGCTTTTAGGATAGGATTGAGTGTAGATTCCTGGAATGAAGAGTAACTTAAATTGGAGGAGAAATTCATCTTAAAGTAGATTTGAAGTTGACTGGCTGAGTAAGTGTGGCAAATTTGGACAGTCTTTGATTAAATAGTTGCTTTTTTCTTCCTTTTAATGCTTGCAGAAGCATTATGTGTAACTTCCAGCAAAAATAATAAGATGCCATTAGCTCCTTAATAAGTCTGTCTTTATTATTGGAATATAATCAAACAACATTTTATCAGAAGAGTGGTCATAGGCAGGTTGTACTCTGAGACCTTTCTGTCCTTTATTTTCTCAATCTTTCCCTTTGTTTTAGAATGCTGCTCTGCCACTGAACTGCACCTGGCAAGTGTGGCTCTGGTATGCATAGGACTGCTTTCTATATATTATTAGTGTTATTGTTATAGCTCTTCATGCACAAAATAACAATTCTGCAGAAAAAAAGGCAGGAAAGTAAAACCATTGCTCATTATCACCCAGGATGTGTCAAACAAGTTTTCTTTGTATTGATTAAATTTTCAATTTTGTCTACCTGGGCACAAAGTAAATTAATTCAACTGAAGGACTATTGATTTGACATACAGTTGGGAAGAACAAAAGTTAAAGTTGTTCGTTTTTTCTTTAAAGTTTTTGTTTGACAGTGCTATGTAAGCAAAGGTAACTCCCTGAAATGGAGGTTTCTTCTGGGAAAATGGGTTTCTTTCACTGCTTTGAAACTACTCTGCTAATATGTTAGGGGGTCAAAGTTACAAGTGTCATTTAGGCACACTCAGTTAAACCCTGTAGGCTTGGTTTAAAGAACTGAGATACTGGCTTTGGATCTCAAAATATAGGGCTGGTTGAGAAGACACCTGCTGATACTTTGTGATGAGTGCTAAAGAAATAACCAGAACATGCTGTAGCAAGCCCAACACCAGCCTCCCAATACTTGTCTTTCTGGAATAGCTTTTTTTTTCCCCAACTAAGGAGCAGGGTTTTATTAGCCGAAGCGAACACCACCACAGAACATATTCATTGGCTAGTGGTTTGGGGTTGGAAAGAGTTGGAAAGAGTTGGTCTGCGTCTCTCTACAAAGGGTGGTGGCTTATCTAATACTTTTTTTTTTGTAGTGGTCTCTCCATGTACAAAAGTACGTGTACTATAATCTTTTATTCTTTTATACATACAAGAATAGTGTCTATGAATTGCACTCAGGAGGCCACCAGAGCCAAATATTTACAAATCATAATGTTTGCTTAATTATGCTATTACGAAACTTTAAATGTCAGTCATTTTCTAATTTGAATTTGCAGTTGTAAGCAAGTGATTTTAACAGCTATAAAAAAATATTCTTGTACATAAGTATATAGGCATGCAAAAAAAAAAAAAAAAAAAAAAGGAAGATACTTTCCAAATATTAAAGCATTTTGTTTTACAGAAAGTTGCAGAGAGTTTACTTGGCAAAACCTAGATTCCAAAACCATAATGTTCACTAAAATACCCTGTGAGATTAATGATCTGTAATGCTTTCTTGGGTGGGAAAATAACCCCAAATCCAAATTAATAATAAAATTGAATTCAGAAACTATATTGAGGAAAAAGAAGTTGTCTTTCAAATATTACAGAGTTTTATTGATTTGCATATAAAGGGACACACCTTTGGTTTTCTGTAAACATATCTTCTTTTCTACCTGAAAAATATTTCTTGATGGCATTTGAAAATATGGAGCATTTATTTGGTTTTCCTGGATATCCCTGACTGAAGAAATTTTGATCATGTCCCATTGGGTGCATGTAGTTCCACAGAGCACACGAGCAATCCAGCATTGCTTGAGAAAACATCAGCAAAGATTAAGCTGACAGGTACCGGTGTTCCTTTTACAGCTTTATTATTCCTCTAAAAATTGGAATCAAAAGAGCAAATGTGAGAATTTCTTCATGGGCTGTGAGAACAGGGACTGCTTGTTCAGATGCACTGTAGATAGACCTGTTTAAGGGGACTTTGTAGGCTTGTTCTCACTTCCTCTCTTTATCTCTATGCTTTAGGGGATAATGTCCTCCAGCGTCTTGCCAGGCAAGGATTTTCATTCAGAAATAGGACAGACAGGGCCCAGGAAGTGAGAAGATGCTTGAACTCTGACACATTTGTCAGAATATCTCACTATTTACCTCCAGATGTTTTGGGTGTGATTGATACAACTCAGTACTGAGTTGTCTCTGATCTGACTGACCTGTCTTCATACTCATGGAGTCATCATGGGCAGTTGACAAGCAGCACTGGTCATTTATCAGGGAATCTCTATTTTCTGGTATTTTAAGCAGCTGCAAGGTAGGTGTAGGCAGGATTAAATAACAGAAAGGAAGATAACTTTAAGGAAGATTGGATACAATCATTAGCCAGAGTAAATAAGCAGAACTTCTTTGACCATGTCCAGAGGTACTAGCAGGCAAGATGTTGCTTAGGGATCTAATGCTTCAACTAGGGCTTGTGCGGAACAAGAAAGCTATGTTGTTCCTTTGATCATGTGTATTCTTCAGAAGATGATGGTAAAAAGAATTGATTTCATATCATCTCTACTTTTCTAATCTGTATTTCCAATTCTATATGTCTTGTCTGCCTTCTGTTCTCCTGGATCTTCTCTACCTCTTGAAAATAATTCCAAGTTTTAATGTACTCCAAAAGTGAAGTGTTTTCTTACTATGAGTCTTAAAATGGCCTGTTCCTCTGTCTCTCCAAAGGATCATTAACATAATCCCCTTCTGTTGGATGTTTTCTGTCTTAAACACCATTAATGCTAAGAAAAGTGTCTTAGGGTGCAAATGACCTGAGACACTGGGAAACACCAGTTCAGTTCCAGCAGTGCCACAAAGCTTGGAAGACACAAGTGGTTCAAAGCCAGGAGATAGTGGCTTTATTTGCATAGTGCCCTTTCTGTACTACAGATTCTTCAGAACTACATTGGGGTAGAAAAATACTTACCAAATTTTCAGTATAGATACACTTTGATTTCCTCGACTTAACCTCTGTAAAGCAAGTGAAGTTGATGCCAAAGAAACTCTTTTCCAGGATGCAGAGATGGCCAATGAATTATATGAAAGTGATTTTCCAGGCTTTATTTATAATTGCCTCTTACTACTATTATTTAAAAGGCCAGAAATACGAGATACTCTTAAATACAACCTTATACTTTTCTGCAGCTCACAGAAATAAAATAATATGCATTATCTGTGAAATTCTTTGACAAATTATCCATTTTGCAAACAAAATGAACATGTAAACTGCCACATGAACTAATTCATGTGTAAAATTGTTTTGTACTGATTTTATTTGACACAGCTTTGGAATGAGTGCTTTCTGAGCCTAGCAATTGGATTTTTTAAAATCTCTTAAGTAGAACTGTGCTGGCATTGAATTACTGATGAACTCGAACCAAACTCGGCTAATTTAAATTACCTTCTTTTAGTTCATATTCAAACTGCTTGGAAGTCTGCCAGAATTGTTAATCAGTTACTGTCCTAGTGAAGGGAAGTGGAGCTTAAGTTTTTCTAAGACTGTGCAAACAGGGTCCTGGAGGACACGTCCTCTGGTCAGTACAAGAGTAACTTCCCTTTTGCATTTGGATTCACAGTCGGACTCAAAATACTTGTGGTTCCTGAAGAGTGCAATGATTACTAATTGAAGCACTTAGAGATCAGTGTCCCAGAGCACTCCTTTCTTTTCTAGTCTGTCAAAAAGCTTTTGTACCTTCTGCTTTTTCTATCCGTTGGTGATTTTGAAACTTGCCTTTTTTTCAAACAGTATTGTAGGACATCCTGCTTTCTTCTATTATGCCTTTAATGTTTGTCCCTTGCTTACAAAAGATCGTAAGAGGAAGAAATTGAAGGTGGTGGCTGGGTTTAAGGCTGCTGCTTTCTGAAAAGTGGAGCTGGATACCTGATTGCCAATAAAGAACCAGGGTGGGAACGAAAACTGTGAGCATTCACTCAAAGAAAGAAATGGTTTATGCCATTATTTATTCTACTTTTCTATGAAAATCAACAATGAGCAGGAATTATTGAAGGCTTTTGACCTGCTGCCTCCAAATTCTTTTGAACCGTATGTTAGTATTTTGGCAAGACTTTTTCTTTTCTCTACCTGCGTTAGTGGAATTGCTAACTGTAGCTTTCTGATACAACACTTGTACTGTATAAAATCAAAACCTACATTATACCAATAATATCTAACTTTTTCTTAAAATATGTAGTTTCCAATACTGCTTATGACAGTTAGCTCATGTCTAGGCATGGTTTCCAGAAAATGAAATTCAGCTCTATGCTGATTCCCAGTGTGCGATGTAGGTGCCACCTAAGTTTTTTCCCAGCTAATTTCTTCCTCATCATTGCATATGTGATCATAAAGCTAGTATACTTCAGTTCAGCATTCGTAGACATGGAATCTAGCCATTTTACACTCTGATTTAAGTTCAAGTACCTTTCAGAGAACTCTTCCGTACTCTTAAACCATTTTAATATTAGAATTAAATCTGCGCTCCTGTTTGCTTCAACTTTGCCAGGCAAAAGTTTTTTTTTCTTTTTTTGCAATTGACTTCCCTATTCAGTGATACAAAGTGAATTGCATTGAGCAAAATGTCAATTTCCCAGTTTTAACAGGAAACTAATATTTATGGAGAATTTTGGACTCTTGCTGTTTCCAAATTTGTGTTGATGTCGTGGGTAGATGGCTGTTTACTTCACATCCCCTTAGATCTGGCTCCACTCACAGAGAGCTGAAAGAAGACCTGCTAAGTACTCTTCAGCTTTTATATAAAAACAAAAGTTCTCTTGCTTTACAGCTGTTTACACAATGATTTTTTGATATGTGACTTGACATCTTGATCTTCTTGTGTCTAATGAACAAGCACACTTTTGAGACAGACATTCTGTCAGAGTACCATTGGTCTGGCAAGTAACCAGCATGCTGTTTCCTTGTGCACAGCAGTGCATGCCTAAGTCAATGAAATGCTAATTGTGAAGAACAATGTGTGCTACCATTTGAGGGGGAAAAGAAGTTAATTTCTCAGGTCACTTTCTGTTTGTGCTGTGCACCCCTAATCAACTTGTAAAGGCAATTCTTTAATGATTATTTCCAAAATGCCTGCATATGCCAGCAGTGCAGACCAGTGATTTGCCTGAATGGATTATAGGGGAAGGTCACAAGTCACCTCTTTTTCACTGCTGTAAACTGAAATACCAGTACAGATCAATGCTTGTTTCACAAACCAGCTTAAAACCTTTCCAACAGTGATACCAAGGCAGTGGGATCTACCACAGAGGGACAGATAAGTTGTATTTTTTATCTGTTCCTAAATTTAATAATTCCAAGATTACACGTTGAGTTTTTCTCATTCACATCACACCAGATACAATAATGTTTTCCCTTAGTATCAGCTACCATTCATTCCCTTTTCCCCTCTGTATATTATTAGAAATAATTGTGTTGCATTTTTATTTGTCTGACTTTCTCTGAAGAAGTTGGAATGCTTATCAAAATTCTAAAAATCTTGTAAAAAATAATCTTTAAAATCTCTCCTTAAACACTACCTTTCTCTTATATTTACAGTTATTCCATGTTATATTGGCCAGGTGAAAAGTAGTCTAAGACTTCTGGTTTTTTATTTTAAATCTTTCATAGTTTTTTGTTCATCATCCCTGTTGAATGAGCTTCTTTTTTTTTATATCATTCATCAGTCACTTGCTCTGAGATCTCTTCAAAGTTCCTGCTATTACTTGCTTGATATGTACCTGAAATAATGCAATCTCGCTCTTAACTGAAATATCTTACATGCAGTTGTAATCGAGTGTTAATTATTATAACAATGGTTAAGTATAGACAATCTCTTGACAAGTCTAGGAATTTAGGAAAAATCCTTAATTTCCTGTATTAATCTTGTAACTGTCAAACAGGAGTATTTAACGTTGATATTATAACTAGGTCTGAGTCTAGATTCACTGAATATGTGTATGTGTATGTGTTCGTGTACACAGTACACTACACAGTAGCCAGTACCTCAAACTGTGGTTTTGCAAGGGCCCAGAAAGGTCACCTGAGAGCAGTTTGAAAGAAGACCCTTTCACCATGTTTCGTTGTGAGGAAGGTAAAGATAGCTGGCAAGCACCAGAGCGTCCTCAGGACCTTTCTCTCGGGAATGGTAGGAATGTTGGCATCACTGTTGTTGCTGTTTTATTTCTGGTGGTGTTGGAAAGCGATAACAGGTATATGCCACAATGAGTTTGAATGATACATTTAGCAATGAAGTTTAAGTCTTGCACTTTTTGCATCCAATTTTTTTTCACATGGAAAACTTTCCTACATAGTTGTGTGCAAATTAATTTCACCTCCATCGAAAGAGGATTTGTTACAAAAAGGTTTCTGTGAGGTGAAGACTGAAATTGCTGCTAGGGATACATTTTTTTGCCTTAGAAAGCATGAAGTCAAGACTGCATTAACAAATAGCGGCAGCGAAGGAAGTACTGGAGCACTATATGAAGTGCAAAGCACCTGGCTGCATAACTTGTCTTTGTAAATGATTAGAGAAGGTATGTCCTTTGAAGGTTTATTCTGTTCATAATCTTGCAGGGCAACAAGAATAGTACTGAGTTGCAGTACCAACAAAATAATCACAGTTCCCAGCGCTGCTGAAGATGAAAGCCATGAGTGACAGGATCTCTATTTTTTTTTGGCCATGAAACAACTGACTGGAACAAAAGGCTTCTGTATGCTCTATCAGTCAGCTCTGATTATTGATATTCTGCTTATATTCATGTGTTTTTTAAAGCTTACAGAACCAAATAAATAATTCTTCAGTTTTCATTGAAGTTGTAATTTGCATGTTTGACTTCTTGCCACTGTTGAATATTAAGATACTCAAGTTTATTCCTCATTTGCACAAGAAACAAGCTGGAATCAGAGTACTGACATAATGAAATTTTGACCTTAGGTGTCTGTCAGGAAGAAGGTGCATCGACTGATTAGAGCAAAGGTTCTGGAGGATTGATATATCTTTCTGTTCCCATCTGACCAAAAAATTGCCACTTTCGATTTATTAACATGGACGCCTTCAGTTGACAAACTTGGGATTAAATTTACAGAAAAACACTTAATGCAAGCAGCCACTGTCAATAGTTACCATTAGAGAGGACAACAGAAGGTTATTCACTAGATACTACGTGCAATTTCTTTGCTGAGGACAGAAAGCAGAGCATCCAGCAGAGATGAGACCAGTGTCTTTGTGTGCTTGCTTTGTTTCTTCCAGAGCTGCCCTAGGAGAAGTTCAGTGCTGTTCAGGATTTAGAGCAGCATCAAGGGTAGTCTGTCCCAGTTCCTAATGTCTCCCTTCTGTGTCACAGCCACAGAGGACAAAATGCACAGCTCTGCTGGCTCAGGCAGGTAAGGGCTTCTGTGCTGTTGTGCTTCTCTGCCTGCAGTTCACTGTCTTAAGTACCCTGCCTGCTTTCAGGGTAGCACGAGACTGAACTGATAGCTACAAAGCATTTGAGATTCTTGCCTGAAAAAGTCTATTTCAACTGGAGCTGTTCTGAACACATGGGAATGCCAAATATATTCAGGTGGCTGGGAGCTGCTAAGGTGCGTGGCAGATATTTGCCAAACTCTGATCCCCAGGCAAAATGATGTTCCTGTTAAAGGAAGACTGGATCGAAACACCCCGGTGTCCTTAAATACACGTTAAGGGATTGTGTGATGGACTTGTGTGCTAGAGACTAGTGTATCATTTGTGCAGTGTAATGATGCTTTCCAAGAGTAAATTTCCTCCAAGTTTAGGTTTCATTTCATTACAATTTCATCCGAATAGTTTTCCAAATACCTCTCTCTGCAATTCAGCTTTGTGAAACCCAGTGGTTTTGCTGTGTGAAAGTGAAAAATGAGACTTCTCAAGATATATTTCAAGGCAAATTGTGGTGATCTTTGGGGGCGGGTGGTTCTGCTGGCTTTTTTCCAAGAACAGATTGAGCAAGGGTTGAGCAAAACAATCTGTTTCTGTTCTGCACATCTTCAGAGTCCAGAGTGACGTCAGAGTTTGTGACTTTGGTGCCATTCATGTGCTCCGAGCAGCACATATTGTTTTCGATCTGTCCTGTCTGACCAGTCATGGGCATGGTGAATTAAAATAAGGATCTGAAATGAATATATTATTTTTCTTCAGTTGGAACTGAAGCTGCATTGTGATTTTTAAAATGTGCTGAGCCCCAAACTGTGGCAGCCTTAGTCCCCACTAAATCTGGAAGGAAAGCATATGTGGTTTCCATACATAGCTGCTGTTCTGCTTTGCTGAAATTTAAGATTTTCATCAGCAGGATATTTGTAACAAATTACATTTTCATTTAACAACATTCTTCTTCTGATTGTCTCAGAAAAACAGGATTTAAAAAATATTTTTAGCAGTCGTAAGACCTTTCTGTGTTGTTCTACTTGGCACTGTTTGTGTATTCTGAGCTTTTGGCAGAATTTTGATGTTTTCAGGTAGTAAAGACCTTGATGGAGTGGTTTTAACATTCAGTATTGGTCTCAACACCTTTATGGGAGTCTTTAGTGCAAGTATTTCTGTAATATTGCTGTAAGGACATTCTGTAAAAAAATAAGCCTGTATTTACTATGTCTGTAATGGCACCTTATGCACTTCCGAGGAGGCAGCTAGGTGTGCAGACTGACTTTTTGTTTGCTTATATAAATGCAGAATCAAGCAGATTGTGTCCATGTCTTTGTGCAAGCACTGTGGTTGAAAGTGGAGTGCTGGGATTGAATATGCTCTGGCTTTCAGAGCTCAGTAAAAATGAATTGGAAGTATAAGTTTGAATCAAATTGACCTTTCTCCTCTTCCCTGTTGCTTCTAGAGTTAGACTTGAAGTAAAGCATCAGAATTCTCTGAATGTAGTTTGTTCAAAGCTTTAATATATGACAGTTCTCCATAGGCATTCGGCAAACTCGCTCAGTTCATAGTATCAACCTTTTAATCTATTTCCATTAGAGGGTAAGAACTGAAAGAACCAACATAAGACATGTGAGAGGAATTTGAATTTCTGTGAGATGTGTTTAGTCTCTGAAAAACTTCTCACACTTCATCTTCCTCAAAGGCAAGTCACTGCTTTTGGGAGCTTTGAGTCACTTTTATTCCTTCTATCCTTTCCTTTATTTTGGATGATCTTTTGCTACAGTTAATTCCCTGCAAACCTTTAACAAAGAATTGCCTAAGAAGCAGCTACTCTCAGTGATCTGGTTTTGTGCTCTTAGCTTTGGCTCGTGAAGAAGAGAAAGTAACCCTTGAAAATCACACAGAAGTTGGATGTTTGGGAATAAAATAGTTCTCTGGATCCAATGTAAAACTCATGATTAAATCCTGACTCCATTTAAGTCAGAAGAACTTTACAGTTCACCTAACATTGAATTTCTAACAAAGTTCCATGCAGCATACTGTTCAAAATATGGAGGTTAACTATAGTGCTTAGGTCAAGACATTTGCTTATTTCGCCATGTCCATTCAGTTTCAAAGGGCTGAAATACTCTGTTTTAATTTTGTCCTGAGCAGATGTGCTACATTTCATTGTTGTATTATTTAAAATGAGAAAAAATTTTTTTCTAAAGCCTGTGTGAGGTGATTCCCATAAATCTCCACCTCAGGCAAAGTGCATACATTAATTAATTAAAAAACATGACTTGAGTAGAGATCTCTGCATAAGAAAGCACTAGATATATAGTAATTGCAAGTACTGTTTGTCATTTGAAAACGACCAATATTTGTGCTAGTACTGAATGGGTTGGTGAGGCACCAGGGATCCAATCCAAACAGTCCTCTCTTGATATGAAAAAGTTCAGACTGGAATTCCAGTTATGATCTGTACAAATAAAATCTGCCACAACATTTTTGCTGTATAGCACTGAAATTTGAGGAGAAGTAGAGAGAAAATAAGCTTAAAGATGAATGTACTCAGAGGCTGGCTAATTCTCCTAAGTCTTTTGATTTCAGTTTATCTGGTAGGTGCTCAGCTTAGTGCCAAAGAATAGCTGCAGAAATTACACCCTCAAGAAAGCATTACTTTAATGATTTCTTCTTCAGATTGGTTTGTGGTCACCAGACAATCTTGCCACCTCAATATACTTCTTTCTAAATTATTTGTCCTATACAAAGGAGAAGATTATTCAGAGGTTTTTTTCCTTTCTCCACACAATGCAGATTGAAAGTGCAAACTAAATTAATCAATACATAAAACATAAAGCCTGGTTTTGTAAGACTATTAGTGTTGCTCTGCTAAGTATAAATCAGATGCATATGCTTTCTGTACCAAAGTCAATTTTCTTTGCACCCTTACATCATCTTTTATTGAACTGTAACTCTGAGAACATTCTTTTGCTACAGTCCTGCTCTTTATGGTCTTTAGAATAAGGCTTCATTAGAAAAAGAGGTGTTTATAGAATTTTTTTTTTGTGAGAACTTAGATTTTATTCACATCTGCTTTGAAGGTCTACAAAAAATGCCCTCAGTTCAATGTTAAGATTACCTGAGGCTTTACAAAGTTAACAGTGCTGCCCTGAAGAAGGTGAGGAAAGAACCTACAGATCTCTAACTCTCCTTCTTGCCACCCACACATTTTTGTTCTAACTCTGAAAATCATTTGCAGAGTTAAGTATGTAACAAACCCACAGCTGCAAATTTTTACTGCTATCATTCCAATTTTGGACAACCAAAAATAAATAGCATAAATAACAATTCACATTTCTGTAACAATTTCTGAGACAGTGCATCTCATATCACTATTGTTACCACCTGTCTCCAAAAAACCCCACCCCATGTGCTTTGTGAGCCTCTTTGTGCTTGAGAATATTCCTCAGCTGTAGAAACATTCAGCAATTTCTTTAGCTTTTGTAAACTAATTGTCATAATTATGCTGATAAAAAGACAACTAAATGTCAGTTAACAACATGTTCTCAATCTATTTCTGTCCATCTGAACAACCTCAATTCATTTGATCTTTTTCACGGGTCATATTTTCCGGATTTTTGTATTACTTTCATTGTTTTCTGGAGTTTCTCTCTTAATGCATAGCCTACCAAAAGAGGCCTTATCACACTGCGTGGAGCAAAAGGATTGCTTCATATGTCATGCAGTTTTGACTGTCTTTATACCTCCCAGAATGTTTTTTGACACATACTCAACTTTTGTTTTTTTCCTGCAGTGCTTAACCTGTGTTTCATGTAATTACATAGCCATTTATTCACGCTGACATTAAAAATTTTGCATTCATCCTTTTGTATTATGTCATATTCTTTAAGACCGTTTCTTCCAGTTGTCCAAGATAATTTTGATTTTGAATCTTTTTACTCAAGTGTAAATGAGAAATCAGTTTTTTGAGTGTCAGCAGAACTGCCCTGCTGTATAAAGTAAGGAGGGACAATAAGAGGAGGAATGAGATTAGTTTTGAAGTTGTTTCATTTTACTAAAATTGTCATGCTAGGATAATGTGAAGTAGTAGAAAAGAAATGCCGTTAGTGCATTATTCTGTATCATTTGCATACATGCTGCTAATACTTGTATTTACATGTCTGTGTAAGTAATGCTCTGTATAAATTACTACAAGATCCTTATGTATTTTTCAGAGCTTGTCAATCATCATTCATTTTGCAGCATAAATGGTTGACATCATTGTATACTTCACATGAGCTGATTTCTTCTTTCTACTCTTACGGTGTGAAAAAAGATTTCTTCTGGGAAAAAGTAATCTGTTGCTTTGCCTTTCTGTCTTGGTTCTATGTATAAATATATTTTCATTTAAATATTATTAAAATGCAATCATAGAAAAAATTAGGTTAGGTGTCGGTTTTGCAGTCTGACCCTCTGTTCAGAAGAAAGCTAACTTTAAAGACATCTCAGCTTACGCAAGGGCTGGCTGAGCTGAGTTTTGAAAATCTCCAAAAGTGGACATGCCAGTACATCTCTAGGCAAACTTTTCCAGTGCTTAACCATGACTTAAATACTGTAGTCAATCTTTCAGGTTTGTATTTGTTGCCTCAAACTGTGTTAATTAATTCATAATTATTTTTACAAATTATGTGGTCTTCTGGCTCCTAGATGCTATTAGGGATATGGAATGCCTTCAGTCTGAACAAATTTCTCAAAATCCTAAGCTTCCAGAAAAATAGTGTTCAATTTGTTCTTTAATATCACATGGACAGAGCGCCTCTGCCCTCTCTTTTAGTACTGTCCAGCGCATGGACAAAGAAGGGACCGTTTACATCAAGTAACAGTAGTGAGAGAATGCATCCCATTACATTTTTAAATGCATTTAGGAGCCAGAATATTTGCAATGTTGAAATTAAAAGGGTAGGAAAATGCAGAGCCATTATCCACTGAAGACACTTGCCCATTTCCTCATGCTATTACACGGAGGACTGTAGGGCTTTATTCCTGAGTCA
Organism: Cariama cristata; assembly: GCF_000690535.1. Classification (NCBI taxonomy): domain Eukaryota; kingdom Metazoa; phylum Chordata; class Aves; order Cariamiformes; family Cariamidae; genus Cariama; species Cariama cristata. The sequence continues at coordinate 40,479 of NW_009594999.1, forward strand.
GTGCCAGCCTGAATGCTTTCACTAACCCCGCACAATAATTATTTGCCCTTGAGTGTGGAAGTTTTTAGGGGAGGAAATAGGATAATTTCTTTGAATTTTCTCTCTTCATCCACCTTTTTGGTGCTACTCATCCCTTTCATTACGGAACATAGTGTTTCATCTTGCTTTCCATTTTGTCTGCCTGTGCTCCTTCTTGCACTCCTCCCAAGTCCCTCTGACAAGGCAGAGTAGTTTCCATCTTTGATATCCTGCACTAGCAGTGTTTGCCTAGAAACGGAGAGCCCACCTTGAGGCTTTCAGGCTCAGATTTTCACTCTCCCCTTCATTTGTCAATGTGTTGTTAGTAGCTAATAAAGCAAGCGCCTTGGTCAGGAATGAACATCCACAGCCTGAGCAGTTTTAGATCTGATGCTGCTCATGTGGGGCTAAGGTTGACCCTTCTGTGAATGGGGATACAAGCTCACAACATTGTCAGCAGGTTCTGGGTTATCTCCTGCAGGCTTTGTCTGAGCAGGACGTCGGATAATCTGGCAATGGCAGCACTTTCTGCACTGCAGGCAGAGAGAGACCCATGCAATAGGTGCTATGGGTAAACCGTGAGTTTGTTTTCAAAGCTGAGATAACATGACAGTACTGTCAGAAAAGCTAAAGGCCCAGGGACATACTGGAAATACATATCAGGTTAAGGACATGGTCTTCTAAGTTTTTTGATGTCCCTATAATCATTTTACTCCGCTTCCTTTCATTTTCCGGCGTGACACAATTGCTTGCCAAAGCCAAATGCAAACTTCATCATGGGGTGACAAGGAGAGGGGTAAAAACTGAACATGTAAGGGGATATATTTTCACTGTTTGAACTCCCAGTTAAAACACATAAATTAGCACTTTTGTCTTGCTTTTTTCTTTCAAATTCAGTTAGAACAAATGGAGTGCATGAAATTGAAAGCTACTGTGCCGTTTATTGGATGTTTATGGACATAAAAGCCTCAGTGTGTGAAAAATCATGAAATAAACATAACACAATGCTAGGATGTGATGATATCATCACCTACTAGTTTTTGTACTCTATGTTGCTCATATTGTCAATATTTAGATGCATTTTGAAGTTGTTCTGACACACCCAGTGTATCACTTGATCTAGTTCTTTTCTGTGTTTACTATAATGATACGGTATCAAATACGAAGCCTAAATTTTCCACTGGATACCAATAATTAAAAAAAATATTTAGGTTTCATTTCACTGTAAAGAGTTGATTGAAGACATTGAGGTACATAATAATGACTCTTCACATTAGACAATGGCACACTCGTGGCTTCATTATTGTGCCTTCCTTGGACCATATTAGTTGTTTCACAACTGAAATAGTTTTACGCCCTTCTGTTACAGAAAGCAAAAGAGAAGTAATGGTAACATATATAACTTTTAGAGCTTATAAAACGGTCAGAACATTTTTTTTTTAATTTCTAAATACAGTTTTTTGGTTTTGGCTTTGGAGTTTGTTGTTGCTGTTGTTTTGGTTTTGGTAATGAGGGCTTGATTCTACCTTTTAATGCTTGTGGATAGGATGTTGCATTAAAAAAATGAGATTGGATTTGAGGAAGCAACTTCTGCTCTCAGGATAATCAGTGGAAGCACAGTTGAATTCTTGACTCAGTGATCTAGATGCTGAACCTGGCTGAAGTTGGAAAACAGGAATGGGGAGTGTAAATTGGGCCAGAATTACAATTCAGTTCTCTCTGGTAATTTAGAGATGCAAGCACAGGTACATCATATAAAGGGGTCCACCTGTGTTGCTTACAGATAGAAGCGATTAGAGGCAGAAATGTAATTTTGAATATTGTCCCTAATCATTATGGTGAAACAAATTGGTCAGTTTGTAAGTGTTCCTTGCTTTTTTCCCCATAGATTAGATAAGTAGAAAGACATATGGAAGGGCTAGGCAATTACGTTGTAATTTTCACTTCAACTTTGCCAGCAAACTTGGTGCTAGTAGACAAATGCCCTGGGTGCTTATCAGCACACAGTAAAAAACTATGCGTTTTGCTGGCATGTAAATTAAAGCTTCTTTATTACTTTTTTTTTCCCCCCTAAGTGGAAACTTTTCACACTTTGAGGCATATGAATTTTCAACATGGGAAATATCTTCCCTCACTGTATCTTCCTTAGTTATGCTCTGTGTATCAGCATTAAGGGTTGAACGTGGCCCTTCTCTAAAAGGTAAGGGTGGTGTGGACATGAAAGATTTCCCACTAGTGCTTCCTCTGGTGCCCCATGGTAAGTTTGTTTTCAACTGGGGAGCCTTGATTGCAAGCTGCCTGACTCCTCTTGGCTGTGTCTGCTGCCATGTGCCTTCCAGAGCTCATGCTCCTACCCTGAAAATCCTGCTGCTGTCTTCAGTGAGAGCAGGCTACAGGTCTAATGCCTACATCTGGAGAAAAGAGAGGATGATGTGTATCCTAAAAGATGTGAAGGGGAAATTCAAATTGTAACTGCTCAACAGTGGTGATTTGTGACCAAGAAATGAGCGGGCATGGAGGGCAAGAAGGGCCAACTGCAGAAGGGGTTAAACTGGCTGGACGCAGAGATTTCAGAGGCAGAAGGGCTCCCTGTAAAGGGGTGATGTGGTAAGAAACAGCCCTGGCATTGTCTTGTCCTGACCTGGGATGGAAGTGCTCAGGGGCCACCTCTGGGCAGCAGAGCTGAGCTGGGGCATGGTCCCAAGGCTAGGCTGAGGATTAGTGCTGGTGCAAGTGTATATGAGAAATTGGCTCATGGTATGTATATATATATATATATGCAGACTCTTTGTAGAACCGGTATTGGTGGTAGGGCTCTGTCCAATGCATTGTTCACTAATTATTATGTATTTAAGTACAAATGTATACAATTCATCTCAAGGGGTACAATAAAAATTCCCCCAAAGATGTAAGACAATTTGTGGGGATCCTCTGTCTGCCCTTTGAAGGTATGAGTTTGCATTTTGTTTGCCGCGTACAGGAGCAGTGGAGTCTCACATCTACCACTCCTGCAAGTGCTGTTGCCCAGCACTTTGTAGCCAGCATCATTCACTGTCCTCCTCTGTGATGCAGCATGCAGTGGACAGAAAGGCCTGTGGAGGACAGAAGCAGCAAAGAGAAAACCGATGTCACAAGAGCTGAGGCAATTTGAAATCAGGTCTACCTGGGGACATTTTCCATGGACTGGTTGGTGGGCTACTTTGCAGTCCCAGATGCCTGTTATTATAGGGACACCGTGGAGTTATTCTCTCCAGTCTTTTCGACACCTAGCATTTTCTCTGCTGTGCTGGGCTTTGTGCACCCTGTTTACGGCAGTCTGAACTTGGTTGCTCTGAGGAAAGCCAACCTCGGCCTCCAAGTGTCCAGTTCAGATCCCTCTGTGTTGCTGGAGTAGTACATGGATGGGGAAAAGAGACAGGGAAATAACTGAATTTGTTCACTGCAGTAGCACATTGTGCCTGGGATTTACTGCAGCAGCATCAAATGAGCAGCTGCATCCGAGAACTGAGCTTGCCATTTATAACACAAATGGATCTACATATCTTTTTCTGTATGGTGATGTTACACCAGGTGATGATATCATATCAAGTGACTTATCTTTTTTTTCATGAATAAATTTAGTATCACATTCCTTAACTTGTGCTTGCAATATTTGGTAGTTTTTCTGCAAGGCTCTAATAGGTAGTGTTATCAAAAAACTGGATAAAAATCTTTCCACACAAGCGTCATTTGCCTCCTTTGCATTTCTCTTATGAAATTAATGAGGACATTCTTTTAACTTAGAAAATGGCAGTAGGATAAGCTTTTACTTGTGAAATAGAAAGGCAGATGGAATATTAGAGGCAGCCTCTGTGCCATTCATAGAATTTATGAAAATGCTATGTCCCCAGGAGGCTAGCTGAGCATAAAATGCTGAACAGCAAATGGTGAGTTCCCTGCTGCAGTTGAAAGCAAATCTATAAATAGAACAGCAATGGAATAACCCTCCAGCTAGTGAACAACAGAACAAGAAATTCCCTCCTTTGACTTGCTTTGCATACTAATAAGGACAAAGGGTGGGGGGAGGAAGAAAGAAACAAAGAAAAATGGCTGTAGACTTCTGGTTTACCAGATTACAGAGATGCTATGTGCTTGCTAATTCTTTTAGGTGCACTTTTCCCAGCACTGAACAACAGGAAAATAATAGAAACTATTTCTTAGAAGATGACTTTTTTGTGGAACTCTGTGACAAAGAAGATGACTTGTGGCATTTTCCTTCCGAAGTATGCTTTTTATTGTGACTAATGCAAGCAGCCTGTGGGATGTACAAAGCAGAAAAGGATCTGTGAAAGACAAATTTCATTATAAAAGAGCATGTTTGGTCTTTTGCGGTGAAATCAGATGCTTCCTGTCATTCCAGCATTTGAGGTTATGAATAACTCATTGTTCCTACTGTCTGTGATATTGCAGTGATCCTTTGTCATCTTTTGTTCCCATTCTGTCTGCTAACAATTATTTACCCTGTTGTCAAAGTGAAAATCTTTTCATTTCGTGTCTAGCATGAATTCTATCACGGTTACCAATACTTGAAAAGGATTGACAATAGATAGATGGGAGCACTCACAGTGTAGTTTATCATTTCGGTAGCTCAGTATAAGGCGGGGAATCAGAGTGCAAAAAGCAGACATGCAACCTTTGTTATGAAGTGCACTTTTCCACAATTGTATATCTGTCTAGCCGTATGAAACACTTCTTATGTTACATGTTAGAGCATCTTCTTATATAGGCAGCAAAATTCAACTCTGTATCTAGAAGTCAGCAGAAGTGAGGCAATAGTGTGTGTATGTGTGTGTGTGTGTGTGCAAAACAAAAGAGCATCTTCCTGTCTGTACTCTTAAACATGTCCAGCATTACTCACAATGTTTCGTGATCAAACTCTCGCTTTTCAATTTTTACTGCTTATTTTTATTCTTTGATTTTTTTAATATTGTGGATCCCATTCCCATTTCTGTTTGCATGCTTAGCTCATCTGCCCTCTGATAAACGCCAGTAAATTAAACTAGATTGACCAGTGTTTTACAGCCTGAAAATGCTAACTAGATACCTGTTAAAGTAGGGTAAACTCCAGGGATATTAGGATGGGTGATGACAATACCTACTCAAAAGTCCCACAGCTTCATGCTGAGTTGGTGTCAAGTGAGGCCCACAGTTAGGTTTCAGGGTATCTTTACTACATTAACTTTACAGATTTGGGAACTCAGATCACCACTAGCAGAGCTCCCTGCTCAGCAACATGATATAATCCCAGCATTGTTATTAGCTATAGGTTTGTCACCACTAAACTAAATGCAAGATTTGGAGAGAAAGAGCCTGTAGCAGTTAGAAAGGGATGGACTTTACTTCCTTATTGCAGCCAAAACCACAGCATCTGGTCTGCAGTGGACTGCCAAGCCTGTGCATGTCAGACTTTGGGGCTCCATCAGCAGATGTAAGTACCCATGGGTGCACTGAGCAGCTCCACCTCAGCCGTCTCCTGATGGACAGTCTTCACTGTGTGGAGGGCAGGTGGTCATCTTTCACACGCACTCATGCACTGTACACATCCCCGCCCTGACTTCACAGCGTTTGTCGTGATTTCTGCTGCAGTTACAGTTCTGCACCACAGGTCAGGAATGGAGTTTATTCACAGGTATTACTGATCCTGAGGAAATATGGTGATGATGAAACATAAAACATGAAATGAAACAAAGAACTATTTTGAGAGGACACAATTTCCAATCTCTTAAGCCTGTAAGAAGCTCTAATATAATAAATATAAGTAGTATTATGCTCAATTTTGTGCACCACTGTATTTTAGTTGCAAAATAAGTAGCATGTTGCAAGATAACAGAGTAAAGATGGAGTCTAATAAAAATGCTAAATATTTGGAGCTATATCCTCTCTTTGCTGCATACCTTGCTAACTCACGTATTTGGAAAAGATGGTAGTATTCAGAAAGCAGAACTGAATTTTAACACTTTAACAGTTACACGTGTTAAACTCAAATTGACTCTCAGATGGTGAGGCACTCATGTTTTTAAGGTGAGTTTCACAAGTATGGGGAAAACAAACAGAAGAACAGGCTATTTCGTGCGTCTTTAGCATTTATACACCTGGCAATGCAAACAAACTGAAAAGCCCTAAGAAGCAGAGGAGGTCTCCTTTTTGCCTTACTAAAGGTTCTCACACAGCTTTGAATACAGTGAAAATTAGTGTGGGCAGTAAGCTATTTTATCGCTTCAAAACAGGAACCTGCAGAGGACTAACAGTGAGGCAGCAGCTGCAATGTTAAAAGGTGGTCTTTGGTCATTTAGAGGCTGTATTATTTCCTTTGTGCTCCTGAAGCCTCAGCTCTGATACTTACTGACAGCTGTGACATCTTCTGAGGGATCCTGTGCTCACCGGCTGCACATTGCTGTGCTCAACAAGCAGAGAGATCGCTCCCCAGTGCAGCTCATCTTCTTAATATTTTCCCCCAGGTTTTAAATACAGTTCCAGTGTACACAATCAGCATAACCTCTGGGCAGAATGTTTATTTGAAGTGGCTGACTACACATGATCAAAGCATTCTTTGGTTATTAATCTTGACTGAATTTTTACATTACAAATTATTCAGTCATCAAAAAGAAATAGTATTGTAGTGGCAGAGTGTCACAACAGAAGGTTTGCTGCTGGGTTAATAACTGAAAATAATATTGAGTGTATTAACAAGGAAAAGATGTAGTAATTGGGCTTTCCTGGTATTTATTTACACCTTATTTCAAAGACTGTCTCAAAATCAAGACAGCAGTAATCTGCAGAATAGCGGTAGTTCTGCTTTTCAGACACTTACACCCATCATTGCACATGTACGTACATAAATCAACACTCATACATGAGTGTTTCTGTCCCAAAAAGTGGCCATGGAAGCAGATAGTTGTAAAGTTTGCAAGTGGTTAGTCATAAACTTCCATTTCTTCCAGCTGCCCATAGTGAAAAACATCTAAACTGGGGTATGGTTTAGATCCATGTATTCGGGAGAGATTTTTGAAAGAATGAAATGGTTTTGTCTGATCATCTGTATTTTGTTGTCAAATTGTGGTTCACATTTTATTTTCAAATTGTCATATATTAAGCTGCAGTCTAATTACTCTGAGCTCCTAATAAACAGCTATGTTAGCACTCATCAAGATTTTTATATGTAATCACATTCTTTGTTTTATCTAATTAGTCATGGTATGTGACCTGAAAAAAAAAGCAAAATTTCACTGTTTTAATACATTGAGAAATTAAAGATTTTTTTGCACTTTGCTCACTGAAGGTTAAGATAAGTATCAAAGATTAAGAAGGTTCATATTTCTCTGTAGAAATTAGTAGAGTGCCTTCATTAACAGAGAGAATATCTAAGTCTATATAATGATAAGCATAGAGAGACAGTGTTGTAATTTGTTAGCTTAATACACTATAAAATAATCCATTGGAAAAGCAAAACTCTTTGTTGACTGGGAATTTCTCATTCAGAAAGATATTGCATTAATATATATTTTTAAATGAGTGTATGCAAAATCCCATTTAGTTATATGTCAATTACAGTTTGTTAATTTTGTCCTTATGTCCTTCAACAATGAAAGTTTTCACAAAGCCTGATATATTCCCAGCCACAAT